>NW_026600755.1:40000-70000 GCF_029448725.1 Salvelinus fontinalis | reverse complement strand
TAGTACATTTCTAATCCAACGCAGCGCTCAGGTTGGACACAGAAAAAGACAGAGAACTGCGTCACAAATGTCGCCCTTTATGGATTTACTGCATCAAGTTTGACAAGGGCCCATAGGTTTTAAAAGAGGTCTGGTAAAAAAATACGCCCTGGTCAAAAATAGTGCACTACGTAGGGAATAGGGTGCCATGTCAGACTCAGACAAACACAACGATGACAGTGAAGGTTGTTATTGTTTTAACACAGTGAAGGTTGTTAGTGTTTTAACACAGTGAAGGTTGTTATTGTTTTAACACAGTGAAGGTTGTTAGTGTTTTAACACAGTGAAGGTTGGTAGCGTTTTAACACAGTGAAGGTTGTTAGTGTTTTAACACAGTGAAGGTTGTTAGTGTTTTAACACAGTGAAGGTTGTTAGTGTTTTAACACAGTGACGGTTGTTAGTGTTTTAACACAGTGAAGGTTGTTAGTGTTTTAACACAGTGAAGGTTGTTAGTGTTTTAACACAGTGAAGGTTGGTAGCGTTTTAAAACAGGGAAGATTTGGATTGTTTTCACAGATATAAATGGACATTACTTTAACAGCAATATGTGGACATTACTTTAACAGTGTAGAAGTGTAGTGTCATTATCCTAGTGCCCTTCTAGCTTTGCCTGACCTTGCCTTTCCCCTGTCCTTTTAAAGGGGCAATCTGGGATTTGAGAAAAATAAACCAGTGCCTTAGCCACTTGTTTTAGTAAACAGAAGAGTGACGGGGCTGGAAAAATGTATCTACTCTCAAATTCATAGACATGAATGCAAGGACTGACCATCCATATAATATAAATTAAAAGTCCTGAAACTATAATTAGCTATAATAATCTCTGATTGTCCCTTTAACCAGCGGACCAGCTGTGGCACATGATTGACTGAACACCTTCTGGGCCTCTACTCTCTATACAATCAGAATCACCAGACCACATTGGTAAGCCCCTCCAAACACATGCCACACTGTGTTGATTTAAAAACTTTGCTTTCATTAGAATTCACATTTAAAGCAGAATGAAAATGAATGACACTCAGCCAAGCTGCAGACACTGAGAAACGGAGGAAGAGAGAAGCAGGAAAAACGAAAGGAAAGCCATGACGGGTGATCCATGAGAAATCAAATTACAATTTACTCTGCTGCAATCATGACAATGACACCTGCGTGTACAGCATAGTTTACATCCCAAAAAAATGACACCATAATCTGTGCACTACTTTTTGACCAGAGCCCAGTGGTTAGACCAAAGCCCTGTGTTTATTCGGTATTTTATAAGGATCCCCCCCGTAAACTATTACAAAAGCAACAGCTACTCTTCCAGAGGTTCCACACAAAACATGCAACATGACATAATACAGAACACTTATAGCCAAGAACAGTTAATAAAGAACAGAACAACAATCCCCCCCCCAAAAAAAAACGTTTAAAGGCCCACGTAGCTGATACATATCAATACATACGGAACAAATGATCTTTGTCAAATAGGGGAGAGGCGTTGTGCCACGAGGTGCTGCTTTATCTGTATTTTTGAAACCAGGTTTGCGATGAGATGGAACGGAGTTCCATGCAAACATGTCTTTATATAATATTGTACACTTTCTTTGATTAGTTCTGTATTTGGGGCGACTGTGAAAAGACCCCTGGTGGCATGTCTGGTGGGGTAAGAGTGTGTGTCAGAGTTTTGTGTAAGTTAACTGTGCAAACAATTTGATATTTTCAACAAATTAATGTTTCTTATAAAAAGAAGTGAGGCAGTCAGTCTCTCCTCAACTCTTAGCCAAGAGAGACTGACATGCATATTATTAATATCAGCCCTCTGATTACATTGGAGAACAAGACTTGCTGCTCTGTTCTGGGCCAGCTGCAGCTTCACTAGGTCTTTACTTGCAGCACTCCACCACATGACCGGACAATTGCAAAACAGACAGGAACTCTTTGTTAATCAGCTTCTTGATATGCTACACCTGTCAGGTGAATGGATTATCTTGGCAAAGGAGAAATGAGAAATGCTCATTAAGTGGGATGTTAACAAGAGGGCTGTAAACCTGGGATGGCACGAAACCTTCTGATTAGAGTGTTGGGCCAGTAAATGAAAGGTTGCCAGATTGAATCCCCGAGCTGACAAGGTAAAAATCTGTGGTTCTTCCCCTGAACAAGGCAGTTAACCCACTGTTCCTAGACCGTCATTGTAAATAAGAATTAGTTCTTATAAGGTTAAATCTTTTTTGTGAACAACATTTGAGAGAAGTATTATTTTTATGCGTAGGGGAAATTTCTGGGAACTTTTATTTCAGCTCATGAAACCAACACTTTACGTTCGTATTTTACACCCGACATGCTTATATATGTGTTCAGTTTATGTATATCTTATTAACTCCAAAAAGTATTAGTCACTTTACTCTAATCTCACACAGACCCGGACAATACTGTATCAGCTGACAAGTCACATAGAAGAGGTGATCTTCTGTAAAGTTGCACGGGGCAGAAATGGCAAACAACACCGAGCTACGTTTTCCCTATATATCCCTTTTCCCAATTTATTTTTTTAAACTTTAACAAGTGGATTACCTTGATTACACGGCTGTTGAGATTGAACAACAGAAGAACTCTTAGGAACGGCTCTTTTTACACACTGAGTCAGACCAAGGTGGAACGAGGCTAAAGGTATATAACAAGTTGTAAACAAACCACTTCAAAAGGCTGCACAAAGCCAACAGTCCGATTGGAGAAATATGAAAAGGTGACGGTGTTCACTAGATACAGGGGCAGATGTGACACATGTACAGGGGATGGCTGAAGCCCAAATATGTGTGTATGATTATGTGTGTGTGTGTGTGTGTGTGTGTGTGTGTGTGTGTGTGTGTGTGTGTGTGTGTGTGTGTGTGTGTGTGTGTGTGTGTGTGTGTGTGTGTGTGTGTGTGTGTGTGTGTGTGTGTGTGTGTTTTAAAAGGACAGGTTGCCTTGTAAGACTGAGCCCCACAGTAGACTAACCACATCAGTCAGCCAGTGAGAGACTGAGCCCAACAGTAGACTAACCACATCAGTCTGCCAGTGAGAGACTGAGAACTACAGTAGACTAACCACATCAGTCAGACAGTGAGAGACTGAGTCCTACAGTAGACTGACCACATCAGTCAGCCACTCTTAACGAGAGCAACTTTCATCTTAAAACCTCTTTGGGATAGGGGGCGGTATTTTCACGTCCGGATGAAAAGCGTGCCCAAAGTAAACTGACTGTTACTCAGGCCCAGAAGCTAGTGTATGCATACAATTGGTAGATTTGGATATAAAACACTCTAAAGTTTCTATAACTGTTAGAATTATGTCTGTGAGTATAACTGAACTGATATGGCAGGCGAAACCACATCAAACTATCCCAAAATTCAGCTTACTTTCATTGGCTATCACTTTTATTATAAGGTGAAGTCCGCCCAGATTGCAGTTCCGAGGACTTCCACTAGATGTCAACAGTCTTTAGAAAGAGTTTCAGGCTGTTTTTTGGAAAAATGAGCCAGAAATTGTAGTTTTTCTAGGTGGCTCCCATTTTGGCTGTAGTGTTTCCAAGCGCTTGGAAGAGAACGCATTCTTTGGTATTTTTTTCCGGCAAAGACATAAACGATTCTCCTTCTTAAATTTGATTGTTTATTTACATTTTAGGGTACCAAAGGTTTGATTGTAAACGTTGTTTGACTTGTTTGGAAAAGTTTACGAGTAACGTCTGGGATTCATTTTGTATGAATTTTGATGGAGGGAAACTGGGTGGATTATTGACCGAAGCGCGCCAGCTAAACTGAGTTTTTATGGATGTAAAAAAGGACATTATCGAACAAAAGGACTATTGTGATGTAACTGGGACCTTTTGGAGCGCCAACAGAAGAAGATCATCAAAGGTAAGGTAATTATTATATCGCTATTTCTGACTTTGTGTCGCACCTGCCTGGTTGAAGGAAAAAGGAAACCGCACACTGCTCTTGATAGTATCACCGATATTTAATAAGCTTTACGTATCGGCCACACGGCCTTCGTCAGAGCTTTTGGAATTTTTTGAAAGTTGCATTATGTAGACCTGGCCCCACCCACATCCATTCTACATATCAAAGGGGGTTGGAGGCAAAGGAAAAACAAATAAGTGCTACCAAATATAACAATATGCATTTCATAAATATTACAAAACTGTATAAATAAGGCGTATTGAACACTTCTGTATAATCTCAATGAGGACAAAGCAAGTTTTCATTAGTCATTGGGTACCTGCCTGGTTGAAATATGTTTTCGTGGTTTTGTATGCGGGGCGCTGTCCTCAGATAAGCGCATGATGTGTTTTCGCCGTAAATCTTTTTTGAAATCTGACACCGCGGCTGGATTAACAAGAAGTTAAGCTTTATTTTAATGTATTACACTTGTGAATTTATGAAAGTAAAATACTTATATTTCTGTAGTTTGAATTTCGCACTCTGCAATTTCACCGGATGTTTGCCAGGTGCGACGCTACTGTCCCACCTTTCCATAAGAACTTAAAGGAAAAAATAGCTTCTGCCTGTTAACCTGTTGGGGATGGGGGCGCTGTTTAGACTATTTATGCTAATGTGGCTAATTTTTTAAACGGCTTCCCACAAAATCCTTGATCGTACAATATGCATATTATTATTATTATTGGATAGAAAACAGTCTATAGTTTCTATAGGAGTTGAAATTTTGTCTCTAAGTGGAACAGAGCCCATTCTACAGCAATTTCCCTGACATGGAGTCAGATTTGAGAAACGTTGGCCACTTTTCTGAAGTCATTTAAACGGGCACTGTCGTTGCTATGACTATACGGACACTTCTTACGTCTTCCCCTGGATGCCTTTACGTGATGACGATTCCAACGGGCTCGATTGCTCGTTCACAGGCCCTACAAATGAAAAAAACCTTTAGCTAGCAAGTCTTTTCTTGCTGCGTAACGCGCGTGGAAGACACCGACCCTCTCCTGTTCCAAGCATTAGTTTAGCCTGTTATATTTCTCCGGTCATCTTTTCACTCGTTATAGGAGTTACAAACATCACAAAGTAGTTAATTTAAAGCGTTTTATAGCAATTTATATCCGTTTAGTGCGATTTTGGGACATTTATTTTTGCAACGATGTGAAAAGTTGGTCACGCTTTTCAGTTCATCCCGAACGTAGTTGACATTTCCACATGGCAAGAGGACAGCTTTCCACCAAAAGACGATTTCTCCCAAGAAAGGATCCTTTGCCCAAGATACTGATGGAAGAACAGCTCAAGGTAGGACATTTTTATTATGATAAATCGTGTTTCTGTCGAAACATTTTAGTGGCTTAGGACGCCATGTTTTTTGACGTAGCTTCGCTTGGCGCAAACTGTATTGAAAAGTAAGGATAAATTAAAAAATGTAATAACGCAATTGTATTAAGAATTAAATTGTCTATCAATCCCTGTCCACCCTATATTTTTTAGTCACGTTTATGAGTATTTATGTATAAGAGTAGATCACTGTCTAAGTGGCGCAAGGACGTTTTCTTTACCAGCTTGTCTACATTTCACATTGTCTAACCATGATTTTGGTGGCTAAATATAAACATTTTCGATCAAACTGTATATGCATGTTGTAATGTGATGTTACAGGAGTGTCATCGGAAGAATTCTGAGAAGGTTAGTGAAAAAATTAATATCTTTTGGCGATGTTGACTTTTATCGCTCACTTTGGCTAGAATCAATGCTGGGCTGCTAATTGCTATGTGCTAAGCTAATATAACGATTTATTGTGTTTTCGCTGTAAGACACTTAGAAAATCTGAAATATTGTCTGTATTCACAGGATCTGTGTCTTTCGATTCGTGTATGCTGTGTATTTTTACGAAATGTTTGATGATTAGTAGTTAGGTAAACACGTTGCTCATTGTAATTATTCTAGTCCATTTGTGATGGTGGGTGCAATTGTAAACTATGCCATCTACCTGAAATATGCACTTTTTTCTAACAAAACCTATCCCATACCATAAATATGTTATCAGACTGTCATCTAATGAGTTTTTTTGTTGGTTAGGGGCTATAAATATCTTAGTTTAGCCGAATTGGTGATGGCTACTGGTGTTGGTGGACAAATAAAAGATGGTGGAATATGCTAATGTGTTTTTAGGTAATAGATGTACATCTTTACATATTGTGTCTTCCCTGTAAAACATTTTAAAAATCGGAAATGTTGACTGGATTCATAAGATCTGTGTCTTTCATTAGCTGTATTGGACTTTAATGTGTGAAAGTTAAATATTTTAAAAAAATATTTTTTTTGAATTTCGCGGCACTGGTTTTTCAGTGGGGGGGGGGGGGGAGTGCCGCTAGCGGCACGCTGATCCTAGACAGGTTAATGGTGAGTAATTGCTGTTCTGATGTCCAGAAGTTATTTTCAGTTATAAGATAAGGTAGCAGCAACATTATGTACAAAAAAAGTTTTAAAAAAAAGTTACAAACAACGAAAAAAACTTGAAAGGAAAAACAGCATGAAGAATGAGAGAGGATAGAGAGTAGCGCATGTGTTAGCAGGGGATTTCAGATAGGATAGAGAGTAGCCTGTGTGTTAGCAGGACATTTCAGACAGGATAGAGAGTAGCCTGAGTGTTAGCAGGGGATTGAAGACAGGATAGAGAGTAGCCTGTGTGTTAGCAGGGGATTGAAGACAGGATAGAGAGTAGCCTGTGTTTTAGCAGGGGATTTCAGACAGGATAGAGAGTAGCCTGTGTTAGCAGGGGATTTCAGCCAGGATAGAGAGCAGCCTGTGTTAGCAGGGGATTTCAGACAGGATAGAGAGTAGCCTGTGTGTTAGCAGGGGATTGAAGACAGGATGGAGAGTAGCCTGTGTTAGCAGGGGATTTCAGACAGGATAGAGAGTAGCCTGTGTTAGCAGGGGATTTCAGACAGGATAGAGAGTAGCCTGTGTGTTGGCAGGACATTTCAGCGTTAGACATACAGTATGTTGAATTTTAAACTGAATAATTCAACCACTCGATTAGCATCTTCTCGCTACCGGAAGTTGGAAAATGAGCCAATCTGAATGGCTTCTGATTAAGCCGACGGCTCTGCTGCGCCCTCGGGCGCCCTCGATACCGAGTACTGGGGCAACATTTTGGACCACTTTTTAAGGGACACATACTTTACTGTAAATCAGTATTTTAAAAGATTGCACCTTTAGAGACTCCTGGAGAGTTTTGTTGAGAGACTATCATCATTACTGCCGGTATGCACTTCCAACAAACAATAAAAAGTTACATGCAACCGAAAAAATGCCTTGTCTGGAAAGAATCTAAGTACTGATTTTAACCAAGTGCGCATGCGCCAAATCCACCTCAGCTGGACAAGTTACACAGGTCGACTGGTCCAGCAGCAACACAGGTCGACTGGTCCAGCAGCAACACAGGTCGACTGGTCCAGCAGAACAGGTCGACTGGTCCAGCAGCAGAACAGGTCGACTGGTCCAGCAGCAACACAGGTCGACTGGTCCAGCAGAACAGGTCGACTGGTCCAGCAGCAGAACAGGTCGACTGGTCCAGCAGCAGAACAGGTCGACTGGTCTAGCAGCAGAACAGGTCGACTGGTCCGGCAGCAGAACAGGTCTACTGGTCCGGCAGCAGAACAGGTCGACTGGTCCAGCAGCAACACAGGTCTACTGGTCAAGCAGCAGAATAGGTCGTCTGGTCCAGCAGCAGAACAGGTCGACTGGTCTAGCAGCAGGACAGGTCGACTGGTCCAGCAGCAGAACAGGTCGACTGGTCCAGCAGCAGAACAGGTCGACTGGTCCAGCAGCAGAACAGGTCGACTGGTCTAGCAGCAGAACAGGTCGACTGGTCCAGCAGCAGAACAGGTCGTCTGGTCCAGCAGCAGAACAGGTCGTCTGGTCCAGCAGCAGAACAGGTCGACTGGTCCAGCAGCAGAACAGGTCGTCTGGTCCAGCAGCAGAACAGGTCGACTGGTCCAGCAGCAGAACAGGTCGACTGGTCTAGCAGCAGAACAGGTCGACTGGTCCAGCAGCAGAACAGGTCTACTGGTCCAGCAGCAGAACAGGTCGACTGGTCCAGCAGCAACACATGTCTACTGGTCTAGCAGCAGAACAGGTCTACTGGTCCAGCAGCAGAACAGGTCGACTGGTCCAGCAGCAGAACAGGTCGACTGGTCCATCAGCAGGACAGGTCATCTGGTCCAGCAGCAGAACAGGTCTACTGGTCCATCAGCAGGACAGGTCGACTGGTCCATCAGCAGAACAGGTCGACTGGTCCATCAGCAGGACAGGTCGACTGGTCCATCAGCAGGACAGGTCGACTGGTCCAGCAGCAGAACAGGTCGACTGGTCTAGCAGCAGAACAGGTCGACTGGTCCAGCAGAACAAGTCGACTGGTCCAGCAGCAGAACAGGTCGACTGGTCCAGCAGCAGAACAGGTCGACTGGTCCAGCAGCAGAACAGGTCGTCTGGTCCATCAGCAGGACAGGTCGACTGGTCCAGCAGCAGAACAGGTCGACTGGTCCAGCAGCAGAACAGGTCGACTGGTCCAGCAGCAGAACAGGTCGTCTGGTCCATCAGCAGGACAGGTCGACTGGTCCATCAGCAGAACAGGTCGACTGGTCCAGCAGCAGAACAGGTCAACTGGTCCAGCAGCAGAACAGGTCGACTGGTCCAGCAGCAGAACAGGTCTACTGGTCTAGCAGCAGAACAGGTCTACTGGTCCATCAGCAGAACAGGTCGACTGGTCCAGCAGCAGGACAGGTCGACTGGTCCATCAGCAGAACAGGTCGACTGGTCCAGCAGCAGAACACGTCGACTGGTCCATCAGCACGACAGGTCGACTGGTCCAGCAGCAGAACCGGCCGACAGGTCCAGCAGCAGAACAGGTCGACTGGTCCAGCAGCAGGACAGGTCGACTGGTCCAGCAGCAGAACAGGTCGACTGGTCCAGCAGCAGAACAGGTCGACTGGTCCAGCAGCAGAACAGGTCGTCTGGTCCATCAGCAACACAGGTCTACTGGTCTAGCAGCAGGACAGGTCGACTGGTCCAGCAGCAGGACAGGTCGACTGGTCCAGCAGCAGGACAGGTCGACTGGTCTAGCAGCAGGACAGGTCGACTGGTCCAGCAGCAGAACAGGTCGACTGGTCCAGCAGCAGAACAGGTCGTCTGGTCCATCAGCAGGACAGGTCGACTGGTCCATCAGCAGAACAGGTCGACTGGTCCAGCAGCAGAACAGGTCAACTGGTCCAGCAGCAACACAGGTCGACTGGTCCATCAGCAGAACAGGTCGACTGGTCCAGCAGCAGAACAGGTCGACTGGTCCAGCAGCAGGACAGGTCGACTGGTCCAGCAGCAGAACAGGTCGACTGGTCCAGCAGCAGAACAGGTCGACTGGTCCAGCAGCAACACAGGTCGACTGGTCCAGCAGCAGAACAGGTCGACTGGTCCAGCAGCAGAACAGGTCGACTGGTCCATCAGCAGGACAGGTCGACTGGTCCAGCAGCAGAACAGGTCGACTGGTCCAGCAGCAGAACAGGTCGACTGGTCCAGCAGCAGAACAGGTCGTCTGGTCCATCAGCAACACAGGTCTACTGGTCTAGCAGCAGGACAGGTCGACTGGTCCAGCAGCAGAACAGGTCGACTGGTCCAGCAGCAGAACAGGTCGACTGGTCCAGCAGCAGAACAGGTCGACTGGTCCAGCAGCAGAACAGGTCGACTGGTCCAGCAGCAGAACAGGTCGACTGGTCCAGCAGCAGAACAGGTCGACTGGTCAGGCAGCAGAACAGGTCGACTGGTCCAGCAGCAGAACAGGTCGACTGGTCCAGCAGCAGAACAGGTCGACTGGTCTAGCAGCAGAACAGGTCGACTGGTCCAGCAGCAGAACAGGTCGACTGGTCCAGCAGAACAGGTCGACTGGTCCAGCAGCAGAACAGGTCGACTGGTCCAGCAGCAGAACAGGTCGACTGGTCTAGCAGCAGAACAGGTCGACTGGTCCAGCAGCAGAACAGGTCGACTGGTCCAGCAGCAGAACAGGTCGACTGGTCCAGCAGCAGAACAGGTCGACTGGTCCATCAGCAGAACAGGTCGACTGGTCCAGCAGCAGAACAGGTCGACTGGTCCAGCAGCAGAACAGGTCGACTGGTCCATCAGCAGAACAGGTCGACTGGTCCAGCAGCAGAACAGGTCGACTGGTCCATCAGCAGAACAGGTCGACTGGTCCAGCAGCAGAACAGGTCGACTGGTCCAGCAGCAGAACAGGTCGACTGGTCCAGCAGCAGAACAGGTCGACTGGTCCAGCAGCAGAACAGGTCGACTGGTCCAGCAGCAGAACAGGTCATTTTACCACCTACAACAGTGTATGAACACCACATCACTCTGTTGGTTCACCAGTGCTAAATGGAATGTAATACTATTTCATGTAAGTAGATTTTAATAGACAATGGAGGTTAACGTTTTTACCGTGATTGTATATTTCTAGATAGGTTTTATTCAGTGTATTTTAATTGCATTTGTAAGATTGCAGGAGGTGCAGAAGAGGTGGGTTTGGCACATGCACTCTTGGAAACATTTGGGAATCTTTGGGAACCATGGACCGCGGTGGCGGTGGTGGCCGGGGAGACTGAACATACGCTGGAGAAGGAGGCTTACCGGAATAAAGGATCTGAAGATTTCAACACAGAGTGAACCCCCAAAAGACCGAGAGTGAAGGACCGTCACCTGGTGACCACGTATTTACTTTTGTTTGAGTTGTGTATATCAAGGACACGGCCGGGCCCTGATCTTTTTACCGTGTTAACCTTCCGCGTGGACTGGCGGTTTGTGTTTGTATGTGTAAACCCTGATTTACCAAGTCTGTGTGTTGTGTTGTTCATTGTGCTGTAGAGCAGAGTATTGTACCGTCTCCCATTCTGGGAATTGCTCTTCCCATTACAAAGCAAATGCATGTTTTCTCTCTCCACAGCTGTGTAGGGAACGACTCTCTCTGTCTCTGTCTCTCTCTCTCTCCACAGTTTTGTAGGGAACGACTCTCTCTCTCTCTCACCACAGCTTTGTAGGGAACGACTCTCTCTCTCTCCACAGCTTTGTAGGGAACGACTCTCTCTCTCCACAGCTTTGTAGGGAACGACTCTCTCTCTCCACAGCTTTGTAGGGAACGACTCTCCCTCTCTCTCTCCACAGCTTTGTAGGGAACGACTCTCTCTCTCTCTCCACAGCTTTGTAGGGAACGACTCTCTCTCTCTCCACAGCTTTGTAGGGAACGACTCTCTCTCTCCACAGCTTTGTAGGGAACGACTCTCTCTCTCTCCACAGCTTTGTAGGGAACGACTCTCTCTCTCCACAGCTTTGTAGGGAACGACCCTCTCTCTCCACAGCTTTGTGGGGAACGACTCTCTCTCTCCACAGCTTTGTAGGGAACGACTCTCTCTCTCCACAGCTTTGTAGGGAACGACTCTCTCTCCACAGCTTTGTAGAGAACGACTCTCTCTCTCTCTCCACAGCTTTGTAGGGAACGACTCTCTCTCTCTCTCCACAGCTTTGTAGGGAACGACTCTCTCTCTCCACAGCTTTGTAGGGAACGACTCTCTCTCTCCACAGCTTTGTAGGGAACGACTCTCTCTCTCCACAGCTTTGTATGGAAACGACTCTCTCTCTCTCTCTCCACAGCTTTGTAGGGAACGACTCTCTCTCTCCACAGCTTTGTAGGGAACGACTCTCTCTCTCTCTCTCCACAGCTTTGTAGGGAACGACTCTCTCTCTCCACAGCTTTGTAGGGAACGACTCTCCCTCTCTCTCTCCACAGCTTTGTAGGGAACGACTCTCTCTCTCTCTCTCCACAGCTTTGTAGGGAACGACTCTCTCTCTCTCTCCACAGCTTTGTAGGGAACGACTCTCTCTCTCTCTCCACAGCTTTGTAGGGAACGACTCTCTCTCTCCACAGCTTTGTAGGGAACGACTCTCCCTCTCTCTCTCCACAGCTTTGTAGGGAACGACTCTCTCTCTCCACAGCTTTGTAGGGAACGACTCTCTCTCTCCACAGCTTTGTAGGGAACGACTCTCTCTCTCCACAGCTTTGTAGGGAACGACTCTCTCTCTCTCTCCACAGCTTTGTAGGGAACGACTCTCTCTCTCTCTCTCTCTCTCTCTCTCTCTCCACAGCTTTGTAGGGAACGACTCTCTCTCTCCACAGCTTTGTAGGGAACGACTCTCTCTCTCCACAGCTTTGTATGGAAACGACTCTCTCTCTCTCTCTCCACAGCTTTGTAGGGAACGACTCTCTCTCTCCACAGCTTTGTAGGGAACGACTCTCTCTCTCTCTCTCCACAGCTTTGTAGGGAATGACTCTCTCTCTCTCCACAGCTTTGTAGGGAACGACTCTCTCTCTCCACAGCTTTGTAGGGAACGACTCTCTCTCTTCACAGCTTTGTAGGGAACGACTCTCTCTCTCTAGACTGCATTGCAGGGAACGACTCCCTCTCTCTCTCCACAGCTTTGTAGGGAACGACTCTCTCTCTTCACAGCTTTGTAGGGAACGACTCTCTCTCCACAGACTCTTTGCTGGTTTTGTTTTTTTGTGTGGGCAAATACATCTGTTTCCCTTTCAAATACAAATGATTATGGTTTCATCCCAAATTATTTCCTATATAGTGCACTACTTTTGACCAGAGCCCATAGCTCTATGTAGGGAATGGGGTGCCATTCAGGTCAAAAGTAGTGCACTAAATAGGGATTAGGAGGTTATTCGAGTGAAATGTCAGACGAGCCATGTGGAGACAAAGAAGGGGAACCAGTCCCTTTCCAAGGAGGAAGGTGGCAGGTAGCATAGCAGTTAACACCGGTGGGCCAGTAACTGAAAGGTTGCTGGTTAGAATCACCGAGCCGACTAGTTGAAAAAATATGTCGATGTGCCCTTGAGCAAGGCACTTAAACCCTTATTGCTCTTGTAAGTGGCTCTGGATAAGAGCATCTGCTAAATGACTGAAATGGACAGTAATGAAACTAGTCATCTTTTGTATTATTTTAAAAAGATTGAACCCGTTTTGTTAGGGTGGGTATTTATGGGAAGCATCTTATTTTATTCAGTTTACAGTACATTACTTTTGACCAGGACCTATAGGGAACACACAGGGCTCTATTCAAAGTAAGTGCACTATATAGGGAATAGTGTCCGATTTGGGACACTGCCAGAGTTTCTCGGCAAGGGACGGGATATCTGGCCATTGTTAAAGGACACAATCATTAGTACTATGCAGACATTCTATTCATTACCCTCCACTAATCACTGAGAATAATTACACAGATAATGCATATTGCGATCAGCAAAATTAAAAACTAAGGGCTTCTCTTTGAAAGCAGGAAGAAATTATGAATTAGTTGAAAAAATTATGAATTAATTTTAAACCAGAGATTACGGTTTAAAACAATAAATCAACATTGAGGTGTATCCTCGCGTGTAATGGGGATACTTGAATTGTTACCTAAAATTGAGTCCAAAATCTCACCCCGCTCCGTATATAGTGCACAACTTTTACCAGAGTACTATGGTAAGACCAGAGCCCAATGGTAAGACCAGAGCCCAATGGTAAGACCAGAGCACTATGGTAAGACCAGAGCCCAATGGTAAGACCAGTGTGACAATACAGAGGCGGATGCAAGATGCAAGCAACAATGGTTTAATGAATACAGTTTACAGCAGCAACAGGACAGACAGACTGTACTTAGACGGAATCCGACCCAGGGACTAAGGTGTATCTTCCTTGATAGCGTGCAGAGAAATCCAGGGTAGTGTGTCCGGATGGGTAGGAAGGAGCACAGAAGATAATCCACACAGGTGCGGCGAGAGAATGAGCACGAACACACGACACAACCTCAGGGAAGAAAACAACGATCTGACAAAAAGAAACACAGGTTACAGAACATATAAAGGGGAAGATAATTAATTCCAGCTGGCGCAGACGATCAGGCCAAGATTGGGAACCACGCCCACACAAACACAGGAGAGAGAGAGAGAGAGAGAGAGAGAGAGAGAGAGAAAGAGAGAGAGAAAAGAGAGAGTGAGGCAGTGGATTCATGAACCGTGACAACCAGAGCCCAATGGTAAGACCAGAGCCCAATGGTACGACCAGAGCCCTATGGGAAGACCAGAGCCCTATGGTAAGACCGGAGCCCTATGGTAAGACCGGAGCCCTATGGTACGACCAGAGCCCTATGGTAAGACCAGAGCCCTATGGTACGACCAGAGCCCCATGGTAAGACCAGAGCCCTATGGTACGACCAGAGCCCTAGGTGAAATCTGTATTTTCATGTTTAAAGACTGTATTATACTGTATGTATTGTTTATGGACCCCTGGAAGAGTAGCTGCTGCCTTGGCAGGAACTAATGAGGATCCATAATAAACCCCAGGAAGAGTAGCTGCTGCCTTGGCAGGAACTAATGGGGATCCATAATAAACCCCAGGAAGAGAAGCTGCTGCCTTCACAGGAACTAATGAGGATCCATAATAAACCCCAGGAAGAGTAGCTGCTACCTTGGCAGGAACTAATGAGGATCCATAATAAACCCCAGGAAGAGTAGCTGCTGCCTTGGCAGGAACTAATGAGGATCCATAATAAACGCCAGGAAGAGTAGCTGCTGCCTTGGCAGGAACTAATTAGGATCCATAATAAACCCCAGGAAGAGTAGCTGCTGCCTTGGCAGGAACTAATTAGGCTCCATTATAAACCCCAGGAAGAGTAGCTGCTGCCTTGGCAGGAACAAATGGGGATCCATAATAAACCCCAGGAAGAGTAGCTGCTGCCTTTGCAGGAACTAATGAGGATCCATAATAAACCCCAGGAAGAGTAGCTGCTGCCTTGACAGGAACTAATGGGGATCCATAATAAACCCCAGGAAGAGTAGCAGCTGCCTTGGCAGGAACTAATGAGGATCCATTATAAACCTCAGGAAGAGTAGCTGCTGCCTTGACAGGAACTAATGGGGATCTATTATAAACCTCAGGAAGAGTAGCTGCTGCCTTGACAGGAACTAATGGGGATCCATAATAAACCCCAGGAAGAGTAGCTGCTGCCTTGGCAGGAACTAATGGGGATCCATAATAAACCCCAGGAAGAGTAGCTGCTGCCTTGGCAGGAACTAATGGGGATCCCTTATAAACCCCAGGAAGAGTAGCTGCTGCCTTGGCAGGAACTAATGGGGATCCATAATAAACCCCAGGAAGAGTAGCTGCTGCCTTGGCAGGAACTAATGGTGATCCATAATAAATCCCAGGAAAAGTAGCTGCTGCCTTGGCAGGAACTAATGAGGATCCATAATAAACCCCAGGAAGAGTAGCTGCTGCCTTGGCAGGAACTAATGGGGATCCATAATAAACCCCAGGAAGAGTAGCTGCTGCCTTGGCAGGAACTAATGGGGATCCATAATAAACCCCAGGAAGAGTAGCTGCTGCCTTGGCAGGAACTAATGAGGATCCATAATAAACCCCAGGAAGAGTAGCTGCTGCCTTGGCAGGAACTAATGGTGATCCATAATAAACCCCAGGAAAAGTAGCTGCTGCCTTGGCAGGAACTAATGAGGATCCATAATAAACCCCGGGAAGAGTAGCTGCTGCCTTGGCAGGAACTAATGGGGATCCATAATAAACCCCAGGAAGAGTAGCTGCTGCCTTGGCAGGAACTAATGGGGATCCATAATAAACCCCAGGAAGAGTAGCTGCTGCCTTGGCAGGAACTAATGGGGATCCATAATAAACCACAGGAAGAGTAGCTGCTTCCTTGGCAGGAACTAATGAGGATCCATAATAAACCCCAGGAAGAGTAGATTCTGCCTTGGCAGGAACTAATGGGGATCCATAATAAACCCCAGGAAGAGTAGCTGCTGCCTTGGCAGGAACTAATCGGGATCATTAATAAATGTCAATTCCAAAGTAGTACACAATATAGGGAATAGGATGTCATCCCAGTCCTTTACATGGTAATTAAAACCTCTAAATTCAGCTCAGTAATTATGTTTTCTTAAACGACGAGATGAGACACCTGCTCACTGGTAGCGCATCTTTAGCTAGATTCCTTTTCTTACTCGCTTGATTCTGTCTGTATGTCTATCCGTTTTACCCCCCTTCCTTCCTGTCCTTCCTTCCCTCTTCCCTTATTTTCTTCCTTCCTTCAGTTATTTTCTTCTTCCTTCATTCCTTCCTTACCCCCTTCCTCCCTTGTTTTTTTCCTTCCTTCCTTCCTTCCTTCCTTCCTTCCTTCCTTCCTTCCTTCCTTCCTTCCTTCCTTCCTTCTTTCCATTCTTCCTTCCTTCCTTCCTTTCTTTCTTCCATCTCCCTTCCCTCCTTTGCTTGTGCTCTTCCTTTTTTTTTTTTTTTTGAGAAGGAACCCGTTAACTCCTCCAAACATACTGTATGTGATCGAATGAAAAAGTCTGGGTGGCCATTTGATGAATTGTTCAGGAGTCTTTTAGCTTGGGGGTAGAAGCTGTTAAAGAGACTTTAGGACTTTGACTTGGTGCTCCGGTACCACTTGAGATGGTTGTTAGCAGAGAAAACATTCTATGATTTGGGTGACTGGAGTCTTTGACAATTTTTGGGGTCTTTCTCTGACACCACATGGGATAGAGGTCCAGGATAGCAGGAAGCTTGGCCCCAGTGATGTACTGGGACATACGCACTACCCTCTGTAGTGCCTTGCGGTCGGAGGCCGAGCAGTTGCCATACCAGGCGGTGATGCAACCGCTCAGGATGTCCTCGATGGTGCAGCTGAATAACATTTTGAGGATCTGGGGACCTGTGCCAAATCTTTTCAGTCTCCTAAGGGGGAAAAGGTGTTGTCGTGCCCCCTTCACGACTGTCTTGGTGTGTTTGGACCATGATAGTTTGTTGGTGATGTGGACAACAAGGACCTTGAAACTCTCGACCCTCCTCTCCTCTCGGAGGACCTGAGCTCTAGGACCATACGTCGGGACTACCGGCCGTGGTGACTCCTTGCTGTCCCCAGTCCGCCTGGCCTTGCTGCTATTCCAGTTTCAACTATTCTGCCTGCGGTTATGGAACCGCCACCTGTCCCAGACCTGTTGTTTTTCAACTCTTAATGATCGGCTATGAAAAGCCAACTGAAAATTATTCATGATTATTATTTGACCATGCTTGTCACTTATGAACATTTTTGAACATCTTGGCATAGTTCTGTTATAATCTCCACCCGGCACAGCCACCCCTCATAGCCTGGTTCCTCTCTAGGTTTCTTCCTAGGTTTTGGCCTTTCTAGGGAGTTTTTCCTAGCCACCGTGCTTCTACACCTGCATTACTAGCTGTTTGGGGTTTTAGGCTGGGTTTCTGTACAGCACTTCGAGATATTAGCTGATGTACGAAGGGCTATATAAAATAAACTTGATTGATTGATTGATTGTCTGTCTTTGTGGCCCTAGTTAGGAGCCTGTCTGTCTTTGTAGCCCTAGTTAGGAACCTGTCTGTCTTTGTGGCCCTAGTTAGGAGCCTGTCTGTCTTGTAGCCCTAGTTAGGAGCCTGTCTGTCTTTGTGGCCCTAGTTATGAGCCTGTCTGTCTTTGTGGCCCTAGTTAGGAGCTTGTCTGTCTTTCTAGCCCTAGTTAGGAGCCTGTCTGTCTTTGTAGCCCTAGTTAGGAGCCTGTCTGTCTTTCTAGCCCTAGTTAGGAGCCTGTCTGTCTTTCTAGCCCTAGTTAGGAACCTGTCTGTCTTTCTAGCCCTAGTAAGGAGCCTGTCGGTCTTTCTGGCCCTAGTTATGAGCCTGTCTGTCTTTGTGGCCCTAGTTAGGAGCCTGTCTGTC
This sequence comes from Salvelinus fontinalis, assembly GCF_029448725.1. NCBI lineage: Eukaryota > Metazoa > Chordata > Actinopteri > Salmoniformes > Salmonidae > Salvelinus > Salvelinus fontinalis. Next base: position 52,188 of record NW_026600755.1, on the reverse strand, counting down.
TTTGTAGCCCTAGTTAGGAGCCTTTCTGTCTTTGTAGCCCTAGTTAGGAGCATGTCTGTCTTTGTAGCCCTAGTTAGGAGCATGTCTGTCTTTGTAGCCATAATTAGGAGCCTGTCTGTCTTTGTAGCCATAATTAGGAGCCTGTCTGTCTTTGTAGCCCTAGTTAGGAACTGTCTGTCTTTGCAGCCATAATTAGGAGCCTGTCTGTCTTTGAAGCCCTAGTTAGGAGCCTGTTCCTCTTTGTAGCCATAATTAGGAGCCTGTCTGTCTTTGTAGCCCTAGTTAGGAACTGTCTGTCTTTGCAGCCATAATTAGGTGCATGTCTGTCTTTGTAGCCCAAGTTAGGTACTGTCTGTCTTTGCAGCCGTAATTAGGAGCCTGTCTGTCTTTATAGCCCTAGTTAGGTACTGTCTGTCTTTATAAACCTAGTTAGGAGCCTGTCTGTTTTTTCAGACGTAATTAGGAGCCTGTCTGTCTTTGTAGCCCTAGTTAGGAACTGTCTGTCTTTTCAGACGTAATTAGGAGCCTGTCTGTCTTTGTAGCCCTAGTTAGGAGCCTGTCTGTCTTTGTAGCCCTAGTTAGGAACTGTCTGTCTATTCAGACGTAATTAGGAGCCTGTCTGTCTTTGTAGCCCTAGTTAGGAGCCTGTCTGTCTTTGTAGCCCTAGTTAGGAACTGTCTGTCTATTCAGACGTAATTAGGAGCCTGTCTGTCTTCGTAGCCCTAGTTAGGAGCCTGTCTGTCTTTTCAGACGTAATTAGGAGCCTGTCTGTCTTCGTAGCCCTAGTTAGGAGCCTGTCTGTCTTTGTAGCCCTAGTTAGGAACTGTCTGTCTTTTCAGACGTAATTAGTAGCCTGTCTGTCTTTGTAGCCCTAGTTAGGAGCCTGTCTGTCTTTGTAGCCCTAGTTAGGAACTGTCTGTCTATTCAGACGTAATTAGGAGCCTGTCTGTCTTCGTAGCCCTAGTTAGGAGCCTGTCTGTCTTTTCAGACGTAATTAGGAGCCTGTCTGTCTTCGTAGCCCTAGTTAGGAACTGTCTGTCTTTTCAGACGTAATTAGGAGCCTGTCTGTCTTTGTAGCCCTAGTTAGGAGCCTGTCTGTCTTTGTAGCCCTAGTTAGGAACTGTCTGTCTTTTCAGACGTAATTAGGAGCCTGTCTGTCTTTGTAGCCCTAGTTAGGAGCCTGTCTGTCTTTGTGGCCCTAGTTAGGAACTGTCTGTCTTTTCAGACGTAATTAGGAGCCTGTCTGTCTTTGTAGCCCTAGTTAGGAACTGTCTGTCTTTTCAGATGTAAGTAGGAACCTCTCTGTCTTCGTAGCCCTAGTTAGGAACTGTCTGTCTTTTCAGACGTAATTAGGAGCCTACTGTAGTGGCTGTTGTGTGTTGCAGTACAACAAAGAACCTTGTGGAATTTGTTAGCACCTATGATTGCACCTATGATAGCATGGCGACTGAACTCTGTTGCAAAATTCTTGGGAGATGAATAATCCCTGGAGAGAAATATACTCACACTCACACTCACACTCACACACACATATCTTGGAAAGACAGAACAGTTGGACCTCAAAACTTCTTGGGGATCGGTGTCCCTTCCACAGGACGGTTGAGCTAACGTAGGCTAATGCGATTAGCATGAGGTTGTACGTAACAAGACAATTTCCCAGGACATAGGTATATCTGATATTGGCAGAAAGCTTAACTCTACCACTTCTCTCTCCCGGATCTGGGATCCTCCTCATCAAAAAAGCTGACTAGCATAGCCTAGCCTAACGGGACAGCCTAACGCGACGAATTATATTATTAAACTGCCTCGTACTCAGTTCTTGCTCGTACAATATGCATATTATTATTACTATTGGATAGAAAACACTCTCTGGTTTCTAAAACCGTTTGAATTATTTCTCTGAGTGAAACAGAACTCATTCTGCAGCACATTTCCTGTCAGGAATTGAGATTTCCCTGTTCTAGGGTCAGTTTATAAGTCCCCATGTAAGCTATGGGGCTACATGCACTGCATACGCCTTCCTCTAGATGTCAGTAAGCGGTGAGAATTTGAATGGAGTGGATTGCACCATCTGGGGACCTATATAAGACCGTGGAACGGAAGTACCGTTCTTTTCAACGGGGCGTCTGGCGCAAAAGGGACATTTACATTTACATTTAAGTCATTTAGCAGACATCACAATGGCGACCTGAAAATCTTGCGTTTTATCAGTTCTTTATCTCCGGTCATGTTTTTATTCGTTATAGGTGTTAAAGACATCATAAGGTAGTTAATTTAAACCGACTTATAGCAGTTTATCCTGTTGAGGCTAGGGGGTGCTGTTGTCACTATTTCTGGAAATCGTGTAATTTTTAAACGGCTTCCTACTAAATTCTTGATCGTACAATATGCATATTAATATTATTATTGGATAGAAAACAGTCTCTAGTTTCTATAGCCGTTGAAATTTTGTCTCTGAGTGGAACAGAACTCATTCTACAGCAATTTCCCTGACATGGAGTCAGATTTCACACATTTTGGCCCCTGATCTGGAGTCAGTTTAAAGGCCACTGTGAACGCTATGAGGATACCGACACTGCTTACGTCTTCCCCTGGATGCCTTTACGTGATGACGCTTTGAATGGTGTCGATTGCGCAATCACAGCCACTATAAAACAAAAAAAAGTGTAGGTAGGAACTCTTTTCCAGATGCGCCGGACGCGCGGTGGACACAGACCTGCTCTTTTTCCAAGCATTAGTGTAGCCAGTAATATTTCTCCGGTCATGTTTGTACTCGTTATATGAGTTAAAAACATCATAAGGTACTTAATTTAAACCGTTTTATAGCAATTTATATCCGTTTAGTGCAATTTTGGGACATTTATTTCTGAGACACTGTGAATCTCTGGGCACGGTTCCAGTTCATGCCGAACGCAATGGGCATTTCCACATGGCAAGAGGACAGCTTTCGACCAAAAGACGATTAGACCAAGAAAGGATTCTTTGCCCAAGATTCTGATGGAAGAACAGCTCAAAGTAGGAACAATTTATTATGATAAATCGTGTTTCTGTCGAAAAATGTTAATCGCTTATGACGCCATTTTGTTAGACGTAGCTTCGCTTGGCGCAAACTGTATTGAAAAGTAAGGATAATTTAAAAAATGTAAATCAGCGATTGTATTAAGAATTAAATTGTCTATCAATCGCTGTCCACACTATATTTTTTAGTCACGTTTATGAGTATTTATGTATACGACTAGATCACTGTCTAATATGGCGCACGACATTGTTATTGGAGTTGGGCAACTTTTGGGCAACTTTCAACCAGCTGGGCAACTTTTGTCATTGTCTAACCATGATTTTGGTGGCTAAATATGCACATTTTCGAACAAACTGTATATGTATGTTGTAATATGATGTTACAGGAGTGTCATCTGAAGAATTCTGAGAAGGTTAGTGAAAAAATTAATATATTTTGGCGATGTTTACGTTATCGCTCTCTTTGGCTAGAATCAATGCTCTGGTAACGTTTGCATATGTGGTATGCTAATATAACGATTTATTGTGTTTTCGCTGTAAGACACTTAGAAAATCTGAAATATTGTCTGTATTCACAGGATCTGTGTCTTTCGATTAGTGTATGCTGTGTATTTTTACGAAATGTTTGATGATTAGTAATTAGCTAAACACGTTGCTCTCTGTATTTATTCTAGTCCATTTGTGACGGTGGGTGCAATTGTAAACTATGATATCTACCTGAAATATGCACATTTTTCTAACAAAACCTATCCTATACCATAAATATGTTATCAGACTGTCATCTGATGAGGTTTTTTCTTGGTTAGTGGCTATCAATATCTTAGTTTAGCCGAATTGGTGATAGCTACTGGTGTTGGTGGACAAAGAAAATATGGTGTCTTATGCTAATGTGTTTAGCTAATAGATTTACATATTTACATATTGTGTCTTCCCTGTAAAACATTTTAAAAATCGGACATGTTGGCTGGATTCACACGATCTGTGTCTTTCATTAGCTGTATTGGACTTGTTAATGTGTGAAAGTTAAATATTTAAAAAAAATATTTTGGGGGAATTTCGTGCTCTGCCTTTTCAGTGGGATGTGGGAGGAGTGCCGCTAGCGGTACCCCAGTCCTAGACAGGTTAAATCAGTTTATTGCGATTTTCTGGGATTTCTTTGTGACGCGCTATCATGAGTTGGACACCTTTCCGGCACATAGCTAGCATGAGCTGCTATTTCTACGGGAGAAGGGGACATCTTTCAACCAAAAGACGATTGTTCTGGAGAAGGAACACCTTGCCCAAGATTCTGATGGAAGCTCAGCAAATAGTAAGCAGTCTTTATGCTGTTAATTCGTATTTATGTTGACAAATGTCAAATAATAATTCCGCCATGAATTTCGGTGCGGTCTCGCTTTAGCGCACGCTGTATTGCGCAGTAACGTTCATTTTAAAAATCTAACACAGCGATTGCATTAAGAACTAGTTTATCTTTCATTTGCTGTCCAATCTGTATTTTTTTGTCAAGTTTATGATTACTTATCGATTAGAATAGGTGCCTTTCCCAAGATTTCTCCTGACATTTTCTTTGCAGCTTGGCTACTTTTCTCAATGTATAACCACGATTTGTGCCGCTAAATATGCACATTTTCGAACAAACTCTATATGCATTGTGTAATATGATGTTATAGGACTGTCATCTGAAGAATTCTGAGCAGGTCAGTGAAAAAATTAATATCTTTTGCTGGGTTATACGTTATCGCTATTTTTGGCTTGAATCAATGCTATTGTGTGGTTTGCTATTGTGGTAAGCTAATATAATGCTATATTGTGTTTTCGCTGTAAAACACTTAAAAAATCTGAAATATTGGCTGGATTCCCAAGATCTGTGTCTTTCATTTGCTGTACGCTGTGTATTTTTCAGAAATGTTTTATGATGAGTATTTATGTAATTCACGTTGCTCTCTGTAGTTATTTTAGTCGCTTTGGTGAGAGTTGTGATGGTGGCTGCAATGGTAAACTATGATTTATACCTGAAATATGCAAATTTTTCTAACAAAACATATGCTATACAATAAATATGTTATCAGACTGTCATCTGATGAAGTTGTTTCTTGGTTAGTGGCTATTTATATCTTTATTTGGTCGAATTTGTGATAGCTACTGATGGAGTAAAAAAATGGTGGAGTAAAAAAAGTGGTGTCTTTTGCTAACGTGGTTAGCTAATAGATTTACATATTGTGTCTTCCCTGTAAAACATTTTAAAAATAAGAAATGATGGCTGGATTCACAAGATGTGTATCTTTCATCTGTTGTCTTGGACTTGTGATTTAATGATATTTAGATGCTAGTATTTACTTGTGACGCTATGCTAGGCTATGCTAGTCAGCTTTTTTTACTGATGGGGGTGCTCCCGGATCCGGGTTTGGGAGGAATTAGAGGTTAATCTAACTGCACTGTCCAATTTACAGTAGCTATTACAGTGAAAGAATGCTATGCTATTGTTTGAGGAGAGCGCACAATTTTGAACATGAAAAGTTATTAATAGGTCAATTAGGCACAATAGGGCAGTTGATAAAAAATGTTTAACAGAAATTAAATGGTTTATTGGATCAGTCTAAAACTTTTCACATCCACTGCTGCAATCTAGTTTCAAATCTCAATTGCATCTGGGCTGGAATAATACATGATGGCATTTCTCTTGCATTTCAAAGATGATGGCACCAAAAAAGTACAAAAGAACGGTTGTTTTTTTCTTTGTATTATCTTTTACCAGATCTATTGTGTTATATTATACTACGTTCCTTTCACAAATCTCAAAGTGTTTCCTTTCAAACGGTACCAAGAATATGCATATCCTTGCTTCAGGGCCTGAGCTACACGCAGTTAGATTTGGGTATGTCATTTTAGGTGAAAATTGTAAGAAAAGGTCAGTTCCTGAAGTGTTGAAAGGTTTTTCTTAATTAATAGTCCTTTCATGATCAAAGGAGAGCCGGACAGATGAACAGACAGACAGAGACACTGTAGTCTGGCCCCTGGGAGTCTCCCCCTCACTCTCTACAATACATGTTAAGGTTTTTGCATAATATTTATTATGCAGAATTGTCTCTTGAATCAAGAAACCAATTGGAGAGATAGCTTAACCTTTCAACCTGACTGGAGGCTCCAGAGGACATAATGGTTCCATTCAGCCTCCGTTGCTGAGCTAGCGACTGGCTAACCCCACAATGCTCAAAGCCACCGCCTGGCTAACCCAGGCTAACCCCACAATGCTCAAAGCCACCGCCTGACTAACCCCACAATGCTCAAAGCCACCGCCTGACTAACCCCACAATGCTCAAAGCCACCGCTTGACTAACCCCACAATGCTCAAAGCCAGCGACTAGCTAACCCCACAATGCTGAAAGCCACCAATTAACACCACAATGCTCAAAGCCACCAATTAACACCAAACTGCTTAAAGCTAGCAACTGACTAACCCCACAATGCTGAAAGCCAGTGACTATCTAACCCCACAATGCTTAAAGCCAGTGACTATCTAACTCCACAGTGCTTAAAGCCAGTGACTATCTAACTCCACAATGCTAAAAGCCAGTGACTATCTAACCCCACAATGCTTAAAGCCAGTGACTATCTAACTCCACAATGCTTAAAGCCAGTGACTATCTAACCCCACAATGCTTAAAGCCAGTGACTATCTAACTCCACAATGCTTAAAGCCAGTGACTATCTAACCCCACAATGCTTAAAGCCAGTGACTATCTAACTCCACAATGCTTAAAGCCAGTGACTATCTAACTCCACAATGCTTAAAGCCAGTGACTATCTAACTCCACAATGCTTAAAGCCAGTGACTATCTAACCCCACAATGCTTAAAGCCAGTGACTATCTAACTCCACAATGCTTAAAGCCAGTGACTATCTAACTCCACAATGCTTAAAGCCAGTGACTATCTAACCCCACAATGCTTAAAGCCAGTGACTATCTAACCCCACAATGCTTAAAGCCAGTGACTAGCTAACCCCACAATGCTTAAAGCCAGTGACTATCTAACCCCACAATGCTTAATGCCAGTGACTAGCTAACTCCACAATGCTTAAAGCCAGTGACTATCTAACTCCACAATGCTTAAAGCCAGTGACTATCTAACTCCACAATGCTTAAAGCCAGTGACTATCTAACTCCACAATGCTTAAAGCCAGTGACTATCTAACCCCACAATGCTTAATGCCAGTGACTAGCTAACTCCACAATGCTCAAAGCCAGTGACTATCTAACTCCACAATGCTTAAAGCCAGTGACTATCTAACTCCACAATGCTTAAAGCCAGTGACTATCTAACCCCACAATGCTTAAAGCCAGTGACTATCTAACCCCACAATGCTTAAAGCCAGTGACTATCTAACCCCACAATGCTTAAAGCCAGTGACTAGCTAACCCCACAATGCTGAAATTATGAAAAGCAGAGAGTGGCCAGTAAAAAATGAAGTAAAGTGGTCCACATGCAAGTGGCACTTTGGGGATCTTTTAATGCCGATGACATGTATTAAATCACACTTTGTTTCCAAACACAGTCTTAATGGTTTACAGTGATGCTGTTGCAAAACCCGGGAAAATCTGGTCAATACGCTTCACCAAGAGTGTGAGGTGTATGGTACCATACAAAATATCAAATCGTATTTTTGTCATAAAATACAACAGGTGTAGACTTTACCGCAAAACGCTTACTTACGAGCCCTTTCCAAACGATATGCTTATTGATTGGGCAACAGGCAGTTAGCAGGTAGACTAGTGGTTAAGGGCATTGGGCAGGTAACTGAAAGTTCGATGGTTTTAATCCCCGAGTCAACTATGTGAAAAATCTGTCAAATTGGTTGTTGATCATTGCTAGACAACCATTTTCAGGGCTTTCCATAGATTTTCAAGTATATTTAAGTTGAAACTAACTCTTCTACTCAGGAACATTAACTGTCTTGTTGGTAATCAACTCCAGTGTAGATTTGGCCCTGTGTTTTAGGTCATTGTCCTGCTGAAAGGGTGAATTTATCTCCCAGTGTCTGGTGGAAACCAGTCTGAACCAGGTTTTCCTCTAGGATTTGGCCAGTGCTTAAACTCTATTCTGTTTATTTTTTGTCCTGAAACTCCCCAGTCCTTTAACGATTACAAGCATACCCATAACATGATGCAGCCAAATCTATGCTTGAACATTCGGAGTGGTATTCAGTAATGTGTTGTTTTGGATTTGCCCCAAACATAACACATTGTATTCAGGACAAAAAGTGAATTATTTTGCCACATATTTTTGCATTATTACTTTAGTGCTTTGTTGCAAAGATAATGTATGTTTTGGAATATTTGTATTCTGTAAAGGCTTCCTTCTTTTCTTCCTCCTTCACTCTGTCAATTAGGTTAGTATTGTGGAGTAACTACAGTGTTGATCTATATTCAATGTTCTCCTATCACAGCCACTCTGTAACTGTTTAAAAAGTCACCATTGGCCTCATGGTGAAATCCCTGAGTGGTTTCCTTCCTCTCCGGCAACTGAGTTAGGAAGGAAGCCTGTATCTTTCTATTGACTGGGTGTATTGATACACCATCCAAAGTGTAATTCACTGTGCTCAAAGGGATATTCAATGTCAGCTTTTTTAAAATCCATTTACCAAAAGTGGCCTTTCTTTGCAAGGCATTTGGAAACCTTCCTGGTCTTTGTGGTTGAATCTGTGAATGAAATGCACTGCTTGACTGAGGGACCTTACAGGTAATTATATGTTTAGGTTACAGAGCTGAAGTAGTCATTCAAAAATCATGTAAAACACTATTATTGCAGTCCATGCAACGTATTATGTGATTTGTTAAGCACATGTATTACCCATGAAATTGTTTAGGCTTGGCGTAACAAATACTTATTGACTCAAGACATTTCAGCTTTGGATTTTGTGTTACTGTATTTTACAATCGCTAGGACCCATTTGTCAATACTCTTTTTTTTCCTTCTTTTTTTCAAAACTCTTCACACAGTGAGCACAACAGCAGTCTATGTGGACTAAACTGTGGATCATTTTTCATTGCTTTGGAACAAAATGCATTCAATACCTACATCTTTCAAATTTCATGAATTCTTTTCTCACTCAGACACGACCACCACCACAAACGTTATGTACAAAAAGGCCAATTTCGAACATGTTTACATACTCTTTTCAAAACTGTTAAACTTAAGTTGAAAACCTAACATAACACAACATTTAATGAGACAGCAATTTGCTACAATTCTACAATGAATACCATATTGAAATATATTCCAAATCTAAGCAATGAAATACAATCAAAACAATTAGACCAACCACAGCTGATTCCCATTGTAGCTGAACATCTACCCAGGTGTTAGTCTTTCAATTACATTACCATCTTTACAAAAGGGGACATCTTAGGAATAATTCTGTAGTGTAATGTATACATGGACCCAACCAGAGATAGAGAAGTGGCTGACAGAGGAAGAAGAGTGGCTGGGAGAGGAAGAGGGAGAGGGAGAGGGAGAGGGAGAGGAGTACGTATGCGTGGTGGAAGAAGACTGAGAGGAAGATCAAGAGCTGTAGTCTCAGATGATCATGTAATAAATCGTGGTCTATCAATGAGAGAGGCTGGTCTGAGAGTGCAGCCACATCTGCAACACTCAACAGCGGCATCTATTCTGAGAAATGTCCGGCAAAACATCAGGTAAGATCTGACTGAACTGCACATTACAGAAGTAAATTGAGCAACGCCTCCAAACCCACTTGTGTGTAATTGTTTTTGTATTTCTGCTTGGGTCCCAACGGTTACCTCCCACAGACAGGAGAGGCAGGATTTTCACTGCTGTGCAGGAAACTGCAATCGTTGATATGGTCATCAGGAACAATGGCATAAAACTCACAGAGATTCAGGACAGAGTGTTGGCAGACAACATTACATTTGGAAATATTCACAATGTAAACATAACAACTATTTCTAGAGTCCTGAAACAACATCAAGTCAGGATGAAGCAGTTGTACACTGTCCCCTTTGAGAGGAACTCTGAACGAGTCAAGCAACTCAGGAACTAATATGTCCAGGTAAGAGGACTATAAAATACAGAACTGGTTTTGAACAGAACCAAACAGGGCAGAGGCACACAATGGCATGTTTTTAGGTATAATGTAAACTATCGTAATAGACTGACTCTTATGTTGCCTTGTGGATTTATTTTAGAGAGTCATGGAGATTGAAGTCAGGCAAACACCCCACATATTCATCTTTGTGGATGAGGCTGGTTTCAACTTGGCCAAAACACGGCGGTGAGGAAGGAATGTGATTGGGAAGCGGGCCACAGTGGATGTCCCGGGCCAGAGGGGTGCCAACAGGCGAAATCGGCCAGCGTTTGTAATTATATGGGACAATGTGGCATTTCACCACTCCCGTGCCGTCACAGAGCAGTCTGCAGTCCGGCCAACGTTTGTATTTATATGGGACAACGTGGCATTTCACCACTCCCGTGCCGTCACAGAGCAGTATGCAGTCCGGCCAACGTTTGTAATTATATGGGACAATGTGGCATTTCACCACTCCCGTGCCGTCACAGAGCAGTCTGCAGTCCGGCCAACGTTTGTAATTATTTGGGACAACGTGGCATTTCACCACTCCCGTGCCGTCACAGAGCAGTATGCAGTCCGGCCAACGTTTGTATTTATATGGGACAACGTGGCATTTCACCACTCCCGTGCCGTCACAGAGCAGTATGCAGTCCGGCCAGCGTTTGTAATTATATGGGACAACGTGGCATTTCACCACTCCCGTGCCGTCACAGAGCAGTCTGCAGTCCGGCCAGCGTTTGTAATTATATGGGACAACGTGGCATTTCACCACTCCCGTGCCGTCACAGAGCAGTCTGCAGTCCGGCCAACGTTTGTATTTATATGGGACAACGTGGCATTTCACCACTCCCGTGCCGTCACAGAGCAGTATGCAGTCCGGCCAACGTTTGTAATTATATGGGACAACGTGGCATTTCACCACTCCCGTGCCGTCACAGAGCAGTCTGCAGTCCGGCCAACGTTTGTAATTATATGGGACAACGTGGCATTTCACCACTCCCGTGCCGTCACAGAGCAGTATGCAGTCCGGCCAACGTTTGTAATTATATGGGACAACGTGGCATTTCACCACTCCCGTGCCGTCACAGAGCAGTATGCAGTCCGGCCAACGTTTGTAATTATATGGGACAACGTGGCATTTCACCACTCCCGTGCCGTCACAGAGCAGTATGCAGTCCGGCCAACGTTTGTATTTATATGGGACAACGTGGCATTTCACCACTCCCGTGCCGTCACAGAGCAGTATGCAGTCCGGCCAACGTTTGTAATTATATGGGACAACGTGGCATTTCACCACTCCCGTGCCGTCACAGAGCAGTCTGCAGTCCGGCCAACGTTTGTATTTATATGGGACAACGTGGCATTTCACCACTCCCGTGCCGTCACAGAGCAGTATGCAGTCCGGCCAACGTTTGTAATTATATGGGACAACGTGGCATTTCACCACTCCCGTGCCGTCACAGAGCAGTATGCAGTCCGGCCAACGTTTGTAATTATATGGGACAATGTGGCATTTCACCACTCCCGTGCCGTCACAGAGCAGTCTGCAGTCCGGCCAACGTTTGTAATTATATGGGACAACGTGGCATTTCACCACTCCCGTGCGTTCACAGAGCAGTATGCAGTCCATCCCAGGATGGTGTCACTTTTCCTCCCACCTTACTCTCCGTTCCTCGACCCCGTAGAGGAATTATTTATGATCACCATCCACATGATCAAATGACCCTCCTGGACGCAATGAATGCTGGATGCCTGGACATATCTGCAGAAGATTGCCAGGGATGGACCAGACATGCCAAAATATTATTTCCTAGGTGTATTGCCCAAGATGAGAAAATATGTGATGTGGATGAGAACCTGTGGCCAAATGCAGAAGACAGGGTTGACTAGCATTGCTACTGTATCTGTATCGGTAGATGGTGTATAAACACTTTCTTGTATTTTTGGAATCACTCAATGCCAAAAAATGACATAAAACATATTGAAGCATATTGCATCTTGTCTGATTCATTCCTGTCACATACACTGCAGTGAATTGTAAACAGAGAGAGGTGTCAGTCTTGTTTTGTAAAGACGTTTTACAG
>NW_026600755.1:32500-35000 GCF_029448725.1 Salvelinus fontinalis | reverse complement strand
ACCCATTAGATTCTGGTGTATGATACACTATGTACACATTAGATTCTGGTGTATGATACACTATGTACACATTAGATTCTGGTGTATGATACACTATGTACCCATTAGATTCTGGTGTATGATACACTATGTTCTCATTAGATTCTGGTGTATGATACACTATGTACACATTAGATTCTGGTGTATGATACACTATGTACCCATTAGATTCTGGTGTATGATACACTATGTACACATTAGATTCTGGTGTATGATACACTATGTACACATTAGATTCTGGTGTATGATACACTATGTACCCATTAGATTCTGGTGTATGATACACTATGTACCCATTAGATTCTGGTGTATGAGACACTATGTACCCATTAGATTCTGGTGTATGAGACACTATGTACCCATTAGATTCTGGTGTATGAGACACTATGTACGATTTAGATTCTGGTGTATGATACACTATGTACCCATTAGATTCTGGTGTATGATACACTATGTACCCATTAGATTCTGGTGTATGATACACTATGTACACATTAGATTCTGGTGTATGATACACTATGTACACATTAGATTCTGGTGTATGATACACTATGTACCCATTAGATTCTGGTGTATGATACACTATGTACCCATTAGATTCTGGTGTATGATACACTATGTACACATTAGATTCTGGTGTATGATACACTATGTACACATTAGATTCTGGTGTATGATACACTATGTACCCATTAGATTCTGGTGTATGATACACTATGTACACATTAGATTCTGGTGTATGATACACTATGTACACATTAGATTCTGGTGTATGATACACTATGTACACATTAGATTCTGGTGTATGATACACTATGTACACATTAGATTCTGGTGTATGATACACTATGTACACATTAGATTCTGGTGTATGATACACTATGTACACATTAGATTCTGGTGTATGATACACTATGTACACATTAGATTCTGGTGTATGATACACTATGTACACATTAGATTCTGGTGTATGATACACTATGTACACATTAGATTCTGGTGTATGACACACTATGTACCCATTAGATTCTGGTGTATGACACACTATGTTCTCATTAGATTCTGGTGTATGATACACTATGTTCTCATTAGATTCTGGTGTATGATACACTATGTACACATTAGATTCTGGTGTATGATACACTATGTACACATTAGATTCTGGTGTATGATACACTATGTACACATTAGATTCTGGTGTATGATACACTATGTACACATTAGATTCTGGTGTATGATACACTATGTACACATTAGATTCTGGTGTATGATACACTATGTACACATTAGATTCTGGTGTATGATACACTATGTACACATTAGATTCTGGTGTATGATACACTATGTACACATTAGATTCTGGTGTATGATACACTATGTACCCATTAGATTCTGGTGTATGATACACTATGTACACATTAGATTCTGGTGTATGATACACTATGTACACATTAGATTCTGGTGTATGATACACTATGTACCCATTAGATTCTGGTGTATGATACACTATGTACCCATTAGATTCTGGTGTATGATACACTATGTACACATTAGATTCTGGTGTATGATACACTATGTACACATTAGATTCTGGTGTATGATACACTATGTACCCATTAGATTCTGGTGTATGATACACTATGTACACATTAGATTCTGGTGTATGATACACTATGTACACATTAGATTCTGGTGTATGATACACTATGTACCCATTAGATTCTGGTGTATGATACACTATGTACACATTAGATTCTGGTGTATGATACACTATGTACCCATTAGATTCTGGTGTATGATACACTATGTACCCATTAGATTCTGGTGTATGAGACACTATGTACCCATTAGATTCTGGTGTATGAGACACTATGTACCCATTAGATTCTGGTGTATGAGACACTATGTACGATTTAGATTCTGGTGTATGATACACTATGTACCCATTAGATTCTGGTGTATGATACACTATGTACCCATTAGATTCTGGTGTATGATACACTATGTACACATTAGATTCTGGTGTATGATACACTATGTACACATTAGATTCTGGTGTATGATACACTATGTACCCATTAGATTCTGGTGTATGATACACTATGTACCCATTAGATTCTGGTGTATGATACACTATGTACACATTAGATTCTGGTGTATGATACACTATGTACACATTAGATTCTGGTGTATGATACACTATGTACCCATTAGATTCTGGTGTATGATACACTATGTACACATTAGATTCTGGTGTATGATACACTATGTACACATTAGATTCTGGTGTATGATACACTATGTACACATTAGATTCTGGTGTATGATACACTATGTACACATTAGATTCTGGTGTATGATACACTATGTACACATTAGATTCTGGTGTATGATACACTATGTACACATTAGATTCTGGTGTATGATACACTATGTACACATTAGATTCTGGTGTATGATA
>NW_026600755.1:15000-27500 GCF_029448725.1 Salvelinus fontinalis | reverse complement strand
CCGTTGCGGACCACAATGTCTTGCTCCCAGACAAAATAAACAACTTCTCAGCTCGCTTTCAGACAATACAGTGCCACCAACACGGCCTGCTACCAAAACCTGCGGGCTCTCCTTCACTGCAGCCAACTTGAGTAAAACATTTAAACGTGTTAAACCTCGCAAGGCTGCCGGCCCAGACGGCATCCCTAGCCGCATCCTCAGAGCATGCGCAGACCAGCTGGCTGGTGTGTTTACGGACATATTCCTTATATTCCTTATCCCAGTCTGCTGTTCCCACATGCTTCAAGAGGGCCACCATTGTTCCTTTTCCCAAGAAGGCTATGGTAACTGAACTAAATGACTATCGCCCCGTATCTCTCACTTCCGTCATCATGAAGTTCTTAGAGAGACTAGTCATAACACCATAACACCTCCACAATACCTGACACCCTAGACCCACTCCAATTTGCTTACCGCCCCAATAGGTCCACAGACGATGCAATGGCAATCACACTGCACACTACCCTAACCCACCTGGACAAGAGGAATACCTATGTAAGAATGCTGTTCAGCAAATACAGCTCAGCATTTAACACCATAGTACCCTACCATAGTACCCTACAAACTCGTCATTAAGCTCAGGACCCTGGGTCTCGACTATGCCCTGTGCAACTGGGTCCTGGACTTCCTTACGGGCCGCCCCCAGGTGGTGAGGGTAGTAAACAACATCTCCACCCCGCTGATCCTCAAAACTGGGTGTATGTAAACATCTGACCCACTGGAATTGTGACACAGTGAAATATAAGTGAAATAATCTGTCTGTAAACAATTGTTGGAAAAATTACTTGTGTCATGCAGAAAGTAGATGTCCTAACCGACTTGCCAAAACTATAGTTTATTTTCAAGACATTTGTGGAGTGGTTGAAAAACAAGTTTAAATGACTCCAACCTAAGTGCATGTAAACCACCGACTTCAAGTGTGTATACTGTACTCTACACCATCTACTGCATCTTGCCTATGCCGTTCGGCCTTCACTCATCTATATAAAATTATGTACATATTCTTATTCATTCCATTACACTTGTTTGTATAAGGTAGTTGTTGTGAAATTGTTCGATTACTGTTAGATATTACTGCATGGTCGGAACTAGAAGCGCAATCATTTCTCCACACTCGCATTAACATCTGCTAATCATGTGTATGTGACAAATAAAATGTGATTTGATTAGATTTTTTTCCAAAGTCACTTTCCTCTGTTTTACCTGTGTCAAGGCGATGGCCGCTTTATAGATGACATAGTTAAAATGTAATATGCTTTTGAAGAAAGAAAAAGCCCAACATTAGCGGATAACAATACAATTAAACTGACAGAGAGAAAGGGAGAGAGAGACTTTGTCTTTCACACAATTAACTGTAACAATGTAGCATTGCATCAATGAATCCAAAGGAATATTCCAGCTAGAAGATATCGCAAACTGTATGTTTGTATTTTTTCAGTCTGACCACAAAAGATTGACCACAGCCTCTGGTGGGTCTGTTCTGTAATGCTCTGTTTGTTCCTGTCTGTAATGCTCTGTGTTGCTCCTGGCTGTAATGCTCTGTTTGCTCCTGGCTGTAATGCTTTGTGTTGCTCCTGGCTGTAATGCTCTGTTTGCTCCTGTATGTAATGCTCTGCGTTGCGCCTGGCTGTAATGCTCTGTGTTGCTCCTGGCTGTAATGCTCTGTGTTGCTCCTGGCTGCACTGCTCTGTTTGCTCCTGTATGTAATGCTCTGTGTTGCGCCTGGCTGTAATGCTCTGTGTTGCTCCTGGCTGTAATGCTCTGTGTTGCTCCTGGCTGTAATGCTCTGTGTTTCTCCTGGCTGTAATGCTTTGTGTTGTTCCTGTCTGTAATGCTCTGTAACAGGCCTGACACTCTAGAACTCCTTGTCTGTGTCTCAAATGGTGCTTTCTTCTCTATGTAGTACACAACTTTAGACTGACCCTGAGACGCAAAGACACAAAGTGGAAGTATTAACATATGGTATGCTATGTCACACACACAGGCTATGTCCGAAATGACAACCCTATTCCCTGTATACTACCAGAGCCCTATAACTATTTAGTGATTAGGGCGCCTTTTAGAACGCAAACACACTAACGTACCAGTGAGCTCTCTTCAGCAAATATAACATTACACTCCAACAGCCTCTTATTAAAAAACTAAAACATTTTTTTTTTAAATCAGGTGTGAAAAAAAAGCTTGTTTTCAGACATCTATGAACACATGTGATTTTTTTATTTTTTTTACACGAGGCTGACACGTGGTTTTCGGACGTGTGAAGTTTCACATATGTATGAACAACACATGTGAATTATAATTATTTTTTTTTAAACTTGTGTGAAGTTTCACATGGCCTTTTTCACATGTTAATTCTTCACGTGAACAATTCCAGTGAAAAATGTCACAACAAAAATAAATATGAAATAAAAAGTTCACGAATCAGGTGTGTTTTATTTTTGGACACGTGTGAAGTTTCACATGAACTGACGGGATTAGAATGCAGGTCTCACAGTGTCACTGTCTTGATCATTAGACGAGATGGCCAACACTGCGTCTTCCAATCTGCACTACCAGTCAAAAGTGTGGACACACCTACTCATTCAAGGGTTTTTCCTTAGTTTTTACTATTTTCTACATTGTAGAATAATAGTGAAGACATCAAAACCTATTGAATAACACAATACACCCAAAAAAAGTGTTTGATTTTAGATTTTAGATTTTTCAAAGTAGCCATCTTTTGCCTTGATGACAGCTTTGCACACTCTTGGTGTTCTGAACGTGACGCTGAATGACAACACAATGATTGGGCTCCCGAGTGGCGCAGTGGTCTAAGGCACTGCATCTCAGCGCTAGAGGCGTCACTACAGTCCCTGGTTCAAATCCAAGCTGAATCACATCCGGCTCCGCCCCATAGGGCGGCACACAATTGGCCCAGTGTTGTCCTGGGTAGGCCGTCATTGTAAATAACGGATATTGTTCTTATCTGACTTGCCTGGTTAAATTAAAAAATAATTGTTCCTAAAGAAGTTAAATCTGCTTCGTGTTTTGTTTCCTTGACACGCTACCAACAAATATCACGATACTGGTATTGTCCCAGCCCTAGTGAAAAGTTGGCGTTAACATGTAGACTCTAAATTTAAGACAGGAATTTCTCATTTTGAAAACAGCCATTTCACATGTGAAACTTCAAATTGAACAAGTGTTTTACAGTAACGGGCGTTTCGTTGTTCACAGCGTGGTGAGCAGAAGATGGGGGTCTTTTTTGGTCTATGAGACACTGAAAACCACTTATCTTCTGGCACTGCGTTGTGCTTAGAAGGCTTGGCTCTGTAATACGTCTCACTGACAGGGAGATGTGGAGCTCTCTCTCACACACACACACACACACACACACACACACACACACACACACACCCACACACCACACACCACACACCACACACCACACACACACACACACACACACACACACACAATCACATATAATCACAATCACACACACAACCACACACACACACACAAAATCACACATGCAACCACACAAACACACACACCCACACACACAGAATCACACACACACACACACACACACACACACACACACACACACACACACACACACACACACACACACACACACACACACACACAGACACACACACACACACACACACACACACACACACAGTAAGCTACCATCCTCATCCTATCTGTTAGACATTAATGTCCCCCTTATCTTATCCTGTTCTCTCTGTGTATTTGTTTTCAAAAGTAGAGTCAAGCTTACCTAAGCAAAAGTCAGTCTGGATTACAGGGGAAAGCAAATCCCCACACATAGGTATGTTGTCAGGACAGGACAGTACACGGCTACATGGCTACACGTCATTGTCTCTATCCACTAACCTGTTACGCTGAGGATGCACTTGTGTTTACCAATGTATGAGAAATATGGTAATAGGCTGTATGAAAATATCATTTATATATAAAAATTAGATAATAATATACGATGGCCCATCTCGTGGTTGGAGCGGCCATGTACAGCGGCCTAAATGGCACCCTATTCTCTACGTAGTGCACTACTTTTAACCAGAGTCCTATGGCCAATGGCACCCTATTCCCTACATAGGGCACTACTTTTTGACCAGAGTCCTATGGCCAACGGCATCCTATTCCCTATGTAGTGCACTACTGTTTACCAGAGCCCTACGAGTTCTGATGAAAACTAGTGGACCAGATAGAGAGTAGGGTGCTATTTGAGACCAGTATCAGTAAGACCAGTATCGCGATATTTGTTGGTAGCGTGGGAAGGAAACAAAACACGAAGCGGATTTAACTTCTTTAGGAAACGTCATCGTGTTGTCATTTAGAGTCACATTTACAACGCCAAGAGCATGCAAAGGCTGTGCTATTTGAGATGCAGACACAGCATATGGAAGGGATTGCAAAGGGGAATTTTGTGCCGATTCAGCCCCACAGACATTTTCTCTTTTGACACGAGGCAATTGTGTCGTTTTTGAAAAATGGCAGCAAGGTAAACTACTGTAAATTAATTGTTTGTTTTGTACATAACTCCCTTGGATGAAGAGATACCGTTATAGACGTGTCCCAGGGGACACGGCCTCTGTGCTTTCAATTCATCCATATGTCTATTTCTCATCTCAGCCCAGCTTTAGAAAAGGCAATACACTGCCTACGAATCAGTCATCCATTCAAGTAGCAAAGCATTCAAAAAAAAATCCATCCATACACATTGTACAAATACAGAACATTTTGTCACGGACTTTGCAGCTAGATACGGTTCAGGCAGCCTCTTTTAGGACTTAGGTTCCGGCCCAAATACCATCCTTTTCCTTATATATGTCTCTGGTCAAAAGTAGCACACTATGTAGGGAATAGGGTGCCATTTTGGACATACACTTACCCTCCATTACATAAGACCGGATCACAAAGGGACCTTAATGGATTCAAGAGCCTTTTTGATTTTTTTTTAGGTCAGGCTTTTATAGTAGTTAGATTGTATCTGATTGTGTGATTTTTGCAGCTGGGCCAGAACACAGCTGAACTGATAAACAGGTTGTTTCCAGAAACACTGAAGGGAAAGTAATTCTGCCTCGTGAAGGCTTTAATGACCTCAAAGTCATTTGGGTTTCATCATGTTTTTTACTACTATCAGGGTCACCCCTATACTATCACACATAGTGTTGTAACGACCCTCCCACTGTTGTGACGACCCTCCCACTGTTGTGACGACCCTCCCACTCTGTGACGACCCTCCCACTCTGTGACGACCCTCCCACTGTTGTGACGACCCTCCCACTGTTGTGACGACCCTCCCACTCTGTGACGACCCTCCCACTCTGTGACGACCCTCCCACTGTTGTGATGACCCTCCCACTGTTGTGTCGACCCTCCCACTCTGTGACGACCCTCCCACTGTTGTAACGACCCTCCCACTCTGTGACGACCCTCCCACTCTGTGACGACCCTCCCACTGTTGTAACGACCCTCCCACTCTGTGACGACCCTCTCACTGTTGTGACGACCCTCCCACTGTTGTGATGACCCTCCCACTGTTGTGACGACCCTCCCACTCTGTGACGACCCTCCCACTGCTGTGACGACCCTCCCACTGTTGTGACGACCCTCCCACTGTTGTGACGACCCTCCAACTCTGTAACGACCCTCCCACTCTGTAACGACCCTCCCACTGTTGTGACGACCCTCCCACTCTGTAACGACCCTCCCACTCTGTAACGACCCTCCCACTGTTGTGACGACCCTCCCAGTCTGTGACGACCCTCCCACTCTGTGACGACCCTCCCACTGTTGTGACGACCCTCCCACTCTGTAACAACCCTCCCACTCTGTAACGACCCTCCCACTCTGTGACGACCCTCCCACTCTGTGACGACCCTCCCACTGTTGTGACGACCCTCCCACTCTGCAACAACCCTCCCACTCTGTAACGACCCTCCCACTCTGTGACGACCCTCCCACTCTGTGACGACCCTCCCACTCTGTAACGACCCTCCCACTCTGTGACGACCCTCCCACTGTTGTAACGATCCTCTCACTGTTGTAACGACCCTCTCACTCTGTAACGACCCTCCCACTGTTGTAACGACCCTCCCACTGTTGTAACGACCCTCCCACTGTTGCAACGACCCTCCCACTGTTGTAACGACCCTCCCACTATTGTAACGACCCTCCCACTGTTGTAACGACCCTCCCACTGTTGTAACGACCCTCCCACTGTTGCAACGACCCTCCCACTGTTGTGACGACCCTCCCACTGTTGTGACGACCCTCCCACTGTTGTAACGACCCTCCCACTGTTGCAACGACCCTCCCACTGTTGTGACGACCCTCTCACTGTTGTGACGACCCTCCCACTGTTGTAACGACCCTCTCACTGTTGTAACGACCCTCTCACTCTGTCTGCCGAATTCTGTCTCTTTTCTCGTTTTCCTTAATAGGATGTCGGTAGGCAGAGCCAGGAGGGTCGTCAGCAAAATGGGACACACCTGGGCTCGGGTGTGTCCCGGGGGATAAATACACCTTTCCCCCCATTCATTGAGGAGACTCCCCATGCATACACACTGTTGGGTTTTGGAGGTGGAATTTTTTGTGGCTGTTTTTTGTTTGTTTTGTTTTGTTTGTTTGTTTAGTTTTTTTTGTTTGTTTTGTTTAAGCAGCTCTCAACACCCCTCATTATCACCATCTACGCCACTCACTTACACTACTGACTACTGACTACACATCATTGTTAATTGTATATAGTTTACTTTAGTTAATACATAAATTTTTTGTTATTCTCAACATTGTCTCGCATCTTTGTTACGGGCTACGAGCCGGTTCGTGACACTGTACACACACACACACACACACACACACACACACACACACACACACACACACACACACACACACACACACACACACACACACACACACACACACACACACACACACACACACACACACACACACTCACTGTATTTATGCACACACACACACACACACACACACACACACACACACACACACACACACACACACACACTGTCATTCCATAGTCATGTTCCTGCAGGGAAATTCAGTTCTCACGCCTTGTAAAAGGGTAGTGACACCTTGTTAGTGCTGAGATCAACCTGATCTTTAGACTCTTTATGAGGGGAGTTCATAAAGCCCTCGGCAAACCAAATGGCATCCTATTCCCTGTAGGGCACTGGTCTAAACTAGTGCACTAAATTGAGAATAGGGTGACATTTGGCACAGATTGTTACAGCTATTATAATTGGCCTGCTTAGCTCTCCACTGAAGTAAATCAGACATTATAGTAATGGAACACATTACTGGAGAACATGTGACACTGCTTTAATGATGACCAATCAGCCAGGAAAAGCCTAGCGGGTCTGTCTAGTTCAAATATATAGGGATTAACATGTGGAGCTAAATCCCATACAACATTAGGAGTGTTCTCTCAGAAAGTGGATCATCTGCCTAATGAGGCTGTCCGCTGATATTAAGAGGATACATCATATTATTATAAGCTGGTGTGGTGAGGATAGAGTATTGGAGGCCTTGTGTGTGTGTGTGTATGTGTGTGTGTGTGTGTGTGTGTGTGTGTGTGTGTGTGTGTGTGTGTGTGTGTGTGTGTGTGTGTGTGTGTGTGTGTGTGTGTGTGTGTGTGTGTGTGTGTCAAATTAAAAAAAATTGGTCGCAGACATATGTTTACCAGATGCGAAGTGCTTGTGTTCCAAGCACCAACAGTGCAGTAAAATAAGGGAATTAAGAAATACAGAAATATTTGAGAAACCAGTGTCGGAGTTCAGAGAATAAATATAATTGTAAATACAGTTGAAGGCAGAAGTTTACATACACTTAGGTTGAAGTCAATAAAACTTGTTTTTCAACAACTCCACACATTTCTAGTTAACAAACTATAGTTTTGTCAAGTCGGTTAGGACATCTACTTTGTGCATGCCACAAGTCATTTTTCCAACAATTGTTTACAGACATATTATTTTACTTATTACTCACTGAATCACAATTCCAGTGGGTCAGAAGTTTACATACACTAAGTTAACTGTGCCTTTAAACAGCTTGGAACATTCCAGAAAATGATACATTGGCTTTAGAAGCTTCTGATAGGCTAATTGACATCATTTGAGTCAATTGGAGGTTTACCTGTAGATGTATTTCAAGGGCTACCTTCGAAATAAGTGTGTCTTTGCTTGACATCATGGGAAAATCAAAAGAAATCAGCCAAGACCTCAGAAAAAAAATTGTAGACCTCCACAAGTCTGGCTCATCCTTGGGAGCAATTTCAAAATGCGTGTACCACGTTCATCTGTACAAACAATAATACGCAAGTATAAACACCATGAGACCATGCAGCCGTCATACCGCTCAGGAAGGAGCTCTGTCTCCTAGAGATGAATGTACTTTGGTGAGAAAAGTGCAAATCAATCTCAGAACAACAGCAAAGGACCTTGTGAAGACGCTGGAGGAAACAGGTACAAAAGTATCTATATCCACAGTAAAACAAGTCCTATATCGACATAACCTGAAAGGCCGCTCAGCAAGGAAGAAGCCACTGCTCCAAAACCGCCATAAAAAAGCCAGACTAAGGTTTGCAACTGCACATGGGGACTGGTGGCACTGGTGCACTTCACAAAATAGATGGCATCATGAGGTGGGTGGCATCAATAGATGGCATCAAAATTATGTGGATATATTGAAGCAACATCTCAAGACATCAGTCAGGAAGTTAAAGCTTGGTCGCAAATGGTTCTTCCAAATGGACAATGACCCCAAGCATACTTCTAAAGTTGTGGCAAAATGGCTTAAGGACAACAAAGTCAAGGTATAGGAGTGGCCATCACAAATCCCTGACCTAATTCCTATGGAACATGTGTGGGCAGAACTGAAAAAGCGTGTGTGAGCCAGGAGGCCTAAAAACCTGACTCAGTTACACCAGCTCTGTCAGGAGGAATGGGCCAAAAGTCACCCAACTTATTGTGGGAAGCTTGTGGAAGGCTACCCAAAACATTTAACCCAAGTTCTCGGAGCTCTACAGACAATTCCTTTGACCGTTTTTGCTGTGACATAAAAAAAAAAAAAAAAAAATAGTATTTGTCACATGCTCTGAATATAACTTACTAGCCCGTAACCAACAATGCAGTTCAAGAAAGTTAAGAAAATATTTACTAAGTAAACTAAAGTAATTTTTTTTTTTAAATAACACAATAAAATAACAATAACGAGGCTATATACAGGGGGTACCGGTAACGAGTCAATGTGCGGGGGTACAGGTTAGTCGAGGAAAAGTTGTACAGTTGTAGGGGTAAAGTGACTATGCATAGATATAACACATCACGTAGCAGCAGTGTAAAAACAAATAGAGGTGTGGGGGCGGGGGGGGGGGGGGGGGGGGGGGGGGGGGGTCGATGTAAATAGTCTGGGTGGTCATTTGATTAATTGTTCAGCAGTCTTATGGCTTGGGGGTAGAAGCTGTTTAGAAGCCTCTTGGACCTCGACTTGGCATTCCGGTACCGCTTGCCAGGCGGTAGCAGAGAGAACAGTTTATGACTAGGGTGGCTGGAGTCTTTGACAATTTGTAGTGCCTTCCTCAGACACCTCCTAGTATATAGGGTCCTGGATGGCAGGAAGCTTGGTCCCAGTGATGTAGTGGACCTTACGCACTACCCTCTGTAGCGCCTTACGGTCAGATGACGAGCAGTTGCCATACCAGGGTGGTGATGCAACCGCACAGGATGCTCTCGATGGTGCAGCTGTGAAGAGTGAAGCAGCTCAAATGTTTTGCTCGCAAAGCTAGGATGTGGGTATAGATGTGGGTATGGATGTGGGTATATATGTGGGTATGGATGTGGGTATGGATGTGGGTATGGATGTGGGTATATATGTGGGTATGGATGTGGGTATAGATGTGGGTATATATGGGGGTATGGATGTGGGTATAGATGTGGGTATGGATGTGGGTATGGATGTGGGTATGGATGTGGGTATATATGTGGGTATGGATGTGGGTATAGATGTGGGTATATATGGGGGTATGGATGTGGGTATGGATGTGGGTATAGATGTGGGTATGGATGTGGGTATGGATGTGGGTATGGATGTGGGTATATATGTGGGTATGGATGTGGGTATAGATGTGGGTATATATGGGGGTATGGATGTGGGTATAGATGTGGGTATAGATGTGGGTATATATGTGGGTATATATGTGGGTATAGATGTGGGTATAGATGTGGGTATAGATGTGGGTATAGATGTGGGTATAGATTTGGGTATAGATGTGGGTATAGATGTGGGTATAGATGCGGGTATAGATGCGGGTATAGATGCGGGTTTAGATGCGGGTATGGATGTGTGTTAGATGTGGGTATAGATGTGGGTATGTAGACCCGTGAGCCACTGCGGCCCCTCATGATGAGTTCTAACGTTTTGTGACCCCCATCAAAGTTGCCTATCTCTGCTTTAAATGGATCTGCCCTGCTGCAGATGTTACATTGGGGCTCCATCCCAAATAGGACCTGGTCCAAAGTAGTGCACTGTAGAGAGAATAGGGTTCCATGGGGTTCTGATCCAAAGTAGTGCACTGTAGAGAGAATAGGGTTCCATGGGGTTCTGATCCAAAGTAGTGCACTGTAGAGAGAATAGGTTTCCATGGGGTTCTGATCCAAAGTAGTGCACTATATAGGGAATAGGGTTCCATAGGGTTCTGATCCAATGTAGTGCACCAGATAGGGAATAGGGTTCCATAGGGTTTTGATCCAAAGTAGTGCACTATATAGGGAATAGGGTTCCAATTGGGCACAGATTCAGATCCTCTGTATGGCTGGATGGCAGAAGGGGAAACATCAAATCATCCTCATGATGTTGGTAGTCTGTGGGGTTGAAAAAGTCTAATTTACCAGTTACTGGTACATTCCTTAAGTCCCCCCCCCCCCCCCCCCCCCCCAAAAAAAAAACAGAGAGATGTTTAATTAATTCCATATCCCGTTTTAACTTTCTTATGACAATATTATCAGAATTTGTTTCTCCCCCTTCTTAGAGGGAGACACACACACACACACACACACACACACACACACACACACACTTGCGTGGTCGCCGTTGTTTATTTCCCTGTAGATCTGCCTCAGCCCAGCAGTCTGTGGTTGATTTAGCATCAAACAGCACCTGAACCAGGGATGTATGACCCATTACTTCTGTCAATCACCATGCATTACATTACACTTCCATGCGGTCCAAATCCAACCCTATTCCCTATGCAGTGCACTACTTTTAACCAGAACCCAATGAGGGCTAGTGGACTTTCATAGGGAATAATGTGACATTGGGGAAATAGCTAATGTGTGTTTTACTCTTTGAACAAGAATGATGTGACGTTCAAGTGTTCTTTATTCTGGCATAATGGAAGGAGAATATAGTTTAACGTTTGGAAACCATTTTGTGTGTAATATAATGTGTTCTGTGTAGTTCAGTGGGTAGAGCGCGATGCTTGCAGAGACAGGGTTGTGGGTTCGATTCCCACGCAGGAAACCAGTAGGGAAAAAGGTATTAAAATGTATGCACTCACTACTGTACATCAAAATCATGTCAAATCGTATTAGTCACATGTGCCGAATACCACAGGTGTAGACCTTACAGTGAAACGCTTACTTACAAGCACCTGACCAAAAATTCAGTTTAAAAAAAATACATGTTAGAATAAGAGGGAAAAGTAACAAGTAATTGAAGAGCAGCAATAAGTTAGAAATAGAGAGACAATACATTTTAGAATAAAGTGGTAACGTAACAAAATGTGGACAAAGTCTAGGGGTCTGAATACTTTCCGAATGCACTGTATATAATAATACAGGGTTTTGAGTTGAATGACGATATACTGGAGGTCTCACGTTTCATCTCTCCCTCCTTTCCTTCACTCACTCACTCTCTCTCTCCCTTTCCTTCACTCACTAACTCTCTCTCTACTTTCCTTTCCTTTCCTTCACTCACTAACTCTCTCTCTCATTTCCTTCACTCACTCACTCACTCTCTCCTTTCCTTCACTCACTAACTCACTCTCTCCTTTCCTTCACTCACTCAGTCACTCTCTCTCTCCTTTCCTTCACTCACTCAGTCACTCTCTCTCTCCTTTCCTTCACTCACTAACTCTCTCTCTCTACTTTCCTTCACTCACTCCCTCTCTCTCTCCTTCCCTTCACTCACTAACTCTCTCTCTCCTTTCCTTCACTCTTTCACTCTCTCACTCTCTCCTTTCTTTCACTCAATCTCTCTCTCCCCTTTGCCATTTGAGACACAGCCTTTGACATGCTGTGAGTCATGAATTCTATGAATAAGAGGCTAATGAGCAGCATATTTGAATCAAATGATTGATCAGAAGCCTCTCTGTCTCTCTGTCTCTCTCTCTCTCTCTCTCTCTCTCTCTCTCTCTCTCTCTCTGT
>NW_026600755.1:0-10000 GCF_029448725.1 Salvelinus fontinalis | reverse complement strand
TTTCACTTTAAGGTCTACTACACCTGTTGTATTCAGCATTTCACTGTAAGGTCTACTACACCTGTTGTATTCAGCATTTCACTGTAAGGTCTACTACACCTGTTGTATTCAGCATTTCACTGTAAGGTCTACTACACCTGTTGTATTCAGCATTTCACTGTAAGGTCTACTACACCTGTTGTATTCAGCATTTCACTGTAAGGTCTACTACACCTGTTGTATTCAGCATTTCACTGTAAGGTCTACTACACCTGTTGTATTCAGCATTTCACTGTAAGGTCTACTACACCTGTTGTATTCAGCATTTCACTGTAAGGTCTACTACACCTGTTGTATTCAGCATTTCACTGTAAGGTCTACTACACCTGTTGTATTCAGCATTTCACTGTGAGGTCTACTACACCTGTTGTATTCAGCATTTCACTGTAAGGTCTACTACACCTGTTGTATTCAGCATTTCACTGTAAGGTCTACTACACCTGTTGTATTCAGCATTTCACTTTGAGGTCTACTACACCTGTTGTATTCAGCATTTCACTGTAAGGTCTACTACACCTGTTGTATTCAGCATTTCACTGTAAGGTTTACTACACCTGTTGTATTCAGCATTTCACTGTAAGGTCTACTACACCTGTTGTATTCAGCATTTCACTGTAAGGTTTACTACACCTGTTGTATTCAGCATTTCACTGTAAGGTCTACTACACCTGTTGTATTCAGCATTTCACTGTAAGGTCTACTACACCGGTTGTATTCAGCATTTCACTGTAAGGTTTACTACACCTGTTGTATTCAGCATTTCACTGTAAGGTTTACTACACCTGTTGTATTCAGCATTTCACTGTAATGTCTACTACACCTGTTGTATTCAGCATTTCACTGTGAGGTCTACTACACCGGTTGTATTCAGCATTTCACTGTAAGGTCTACTACACCTGTTGTATTCAGCATTTCACTGTAAGGTCTACT
This sequence comes from Salvelinus fontinalis, assembly GCF_029448725.1. Classification (NCBI taxonomy): domain Eukaryota; kingdom Metazoa; phylum Chordata; class Actinopteri; order Salmoniformes; family Salmonidae; genus Salvelinus; species Salvelinus fontinalis. Next base: position 9,031 of record NW_026600755.1, on the reverse strand, counting down.
ACACCTGTTGTATTCAGCATTTCACTGTAAGGTCTACTACACCTGTTGTATTCAGCATTTCACTGTAATGTCTACTACACCTGTTGTATTCAGCATTTCACTGTGAGGTCTACTACACCTGTTGTATTCAGCATTTCACTGTGAGGTCTACTACACCTGTTGTATTCAGCATTTCACTGTGAGGTCTACTACACCTGTTGTATTCAGCATTTCACTGTAAGGTCTACTACACCTGTTGTATTCAGCATTTCACTGTAATGTCTACACCTGTTGTATTCAGCATTTCACTGTAAGGTCTACTACACCTGTTGTATTCAGCATTTCACTGTGAGGTCTACTACACCTGTTGTATTCAGCATTTCACTGTAATGTCTACACCTGTTGTATTCAGCATTTCACTGTGAGGTCTACTACACCTGTTGTATTCAGCATTTCACTGTAATGTCTACACCTGTTGTATTCAGCATTTCACTGTAAGGTCTACTACACCTGTTGAATTCAGCATTTCACTGTAAGGTCTACTACACCTGTTGTATTTGAAGCATGTGACTAATACATTTAGATTTGATTTGAGCTACAGTAACTTTTAACTAGCAACAGTAAAACATCCAAACAACAGTGAACGTCGCTGTAATTGTACTATAGACCTTTATGCAACACACTTCCTCAATATAATTATATTCATAATTAATAATAATAATGTAATATAAATGCTATATTGGCTCCTGGAAATGTTTTTGTATGTTGTGAGGCATATTCTCAATTAGCCAGATTTAACCCAGAACTACTATTGATGTGACCTCATATCAATATGTTTGGAAGAGCGTGTCTCCGGTAAACAGGCAAGAGGCTCCTCTTTGAAAATGGGGGAATGAATACATGCTGAATGGAGGAGCCTGTGAATAATGTAGTATTGTACTGTAGGTAGGACTACAGTATGTGAACTGTGAATAATGTAGTATTGTACTGCAGTTAGGACTACAGTATGTGAACTGTGAATAATGTAGTATTGTACTGCAGGTAGGACTACAGTATGTGAACTGTGAATAATGTAGTATTGTACTGCAGGTAGGACTACAGTATGTGAACTGTGAATAATGTAGTATTGTACTGCAGGTAGGACTACAGTATGTGAACTGTGAATAATGTAGTATTGTACTGCAGGTAGGACTACAGTATGTGAACTGTGAATAATGTAGTATTGTACTGCAGGTAGGACTACAGTATGTGAACTGTGAATAATGTAGTATTGTACTGCAGTTAGGACTACAGTATGTGAACTGTGAATAATGTAGTATTGTACTGCAGGTAGGACTACAGTATGTGAACTGTGAATAATGTAGTATTGTACTGCAGGTAGGACTACAGTATGTGAACTGTGAATAATGTAGTATTGTACTGCAGGTAGGACTACAGTATGTGAACTGTGAATAATGTAGTATTGTACTGCAGGTAGGACTACAGTATGTGAACTGTGAATAATGTAGTATTGTACTGCAGGTAGGACTACAGTATGTGAACTGTGAATAATGTAGTATTGTACTGCAGGTAGGACTACAGTATGTGAACTGTGAATAATGTAGTATTGTACTGCAGGTAGGACTACAGTATGTGAACTGTGAATAATGTAGTATTGTACTGCAGGTAGGACTACAGTATGTGAACTGTGAATAATGTAGTATTGTACTGCAGGTAGGACTACAGTATGTGAACTGTGAATAATGTAGTATTGTACTGCAGGTAGGACTACAGTATGTGAACTGTGAATAATGTAGTATTGTACTGCAGGTAGGACTACAGTATGTGAACTGTGAATAATGTAGTATTGTACTGCAGGTAGGACTACAGTATGTGAACTGTGAATAATGTAGTATTGTACTGCAGGTAGGACTACAGTATGTGAACTGTGAATAATGTAGTATTGTACTGCAGGTAGGACTACAGTATGTGAACTGTGAATAATGTAGTATTGTACTGCAGGTAGGACTACAGTATGTGAACTGTGAATAATGTAGTATTGTACTGCAGGTAGGACTACAGTATGTGAACTGTGAATAATGTAGTATTGTACTGCAGGTAGGACTACAGTATGTGAACTGTGAATAATGTAGTATTGTACTGCAGGTAGGACTACAGTATGTGAACTGTGAATAATGTAGTATTGTACTGCAGGTAGGACTACAGTATGTGAACTGTGAATAATGTAGTATTGTACTGCAGGTAGGACTACAGTATGTGAACTGTGAATAATGTAGTATTGTACTGCAGGTAGGACTACAGTATGTGAACTGTGAATAATGTAGTATTGTACTGCAGGTAGGACTACAGTATGTGAACTGTGAATAATGTAGTATTGTACTGCAGGTAGGACTACAGTATGTGAACTGTGAATAATGTAGTATTGTACTGCAGGTAGGACTACAGTATGTGAACTGTGAATAATGTAGTATTGTACTGCAGGTAGGACTACAGTATGTGAACTGTGAATAATGTAGTATTGTACTGCAGGTAGGACTACAGTATGTGAACTGTGAATAATGTAGTATTGTACTGCAGGTAGGACTACAGTATGTGAACTGTGAATAATGTAGTATTGTACTGCAGGTAGGACTACAGTATGTGAACTGTGAATAATGTAGTATTGTACTGCAGGTAGGACTACAGTATGTGAACTGTGAATAATGTAGTATTGTACTGCAGGTAGGACTACAGTATGTGAACTGTGAATAATGTAGTATTGTACTGCAGGTAGGACTACAGTATGTGAACTGTGAATAATGTAGTATTGTACTGCAGGTAGGACTACAGTATGTGAACTGTGAATAATGTAGTATTGTACTGCAGGTAGGACTACAGTATGTGAACTGTGAATAATGTAGTATTGTACTGCAGGTAGGACTACAGTATGTGAACTGTGAATAATGTAGTATTGTACTGCAGGTAGGACTACAGTATGTGAACTGTGAATAATGTAGTATTGTACTGCAGGTAGGACTACAGTATGTGAACTGTGAATAATGTAGTATTGTACTGCAGGTAGGACTACAGTATGTGAACTGTGAATAATGTAGTATTGTACTGCAGGTAGGACTACAGTATGTGAACTGTGAATAATGTAGTATTGTACTGCAGGTAGGACTACAGTATGTGAACTGTGAATAATGTAGTATTGTACTGCAGGTAGGACTACAGTATGTGAACTGTGAATAATGTAGTATTGTACTGCAGGTAGGACTACAGTATGTGAACTGTGAATAATGTAGTATTGTACTGCAGGTAGGACTACAGTATGTGAACTGTGAATAATGTAGTATTGTACTGCAGGTAGGACTACAGTATGTGAACTGTGAATAATGTAGTATTGTACTGCAGGTAGGACTACAGTATGTGAACTGTGAATAATGTAGTATTGTACTGCAGGTAGGACTACAGTATGTGAACTGTGAATAATGTAGTATTGTACTGCAGGTAGGACTACAGTATGTGAACTGTGAATAATGTAGTATTGTACTGCAGGTAGGACTACAGTATGTGAACTGTGAATAATGTAGTATTGTACTGCAGGTAGGACTACAGTATGTGAACTGTGAATAATGTAGTATTGTACTGCAGGTAGGACTACAGTATGTGAACTGTGAATAATGTAGTATTGTACTGCAGGTAGGACTACAGTATGTGAACTGTGAATAATGTAGTATTGTACTGCAGGTAGGACTACAGTATGTGAACTGTGAATAATGTAGTATTGTACTGCAGGTAGGACTACAGTATGTGAACTGTGAATAATGTAGTATTGTACTGCAGGTAGGACTACAGTATGTGAACTGTGAATAATGTAGTATTGTACTGCAGGTAGGACTACAGTATGTGAACTGTGAATAATGTAGTATTGTACTGCAGGTAGGACTACAGTATGTGAACTGTGAATAATGTAGTATTGTACTGCAGGTAGGACTACAGTATGTGAACTGTGAATAATGTAGTATTGTACTGCAGGTAGGACTACAGTATGTGAACTGTGAATAATGTAGTATTGTACTGCAGGTAGGACTACAGTATGTGAACTGTGAATAATGTAGTATTGTACTGCAGGTAGGACTACAGTATGTGAACTGTGAATAATGTAGTATTGTACTGCAGGTAGGACTACAGTATGTGAACTGTGAATAATGTAGTATTGTACTGCAGGTAGGACTACAGTATGTGAACTGTGAATAATGTAGTATTGTACTGCAGGTAGGACTACAGTATGTGAACTGTGAATAATGTAGTATTGTACTGCAGGTAGGACTACAGTATGTGAACTGTGAATAATGTAGTATTGTACTGCAGGTAGGACTACAGTATGTGAACTGTGAATAATGTAGTATTGTACTGCAGGTAGGACTACAGTATGTGAACTGTGAATAATGTAGTATTGTACTGCAGGTAGGACTACAGTATGTGAACTGTGAATAATGTAGTATTGTACTGCAGGTAGGACTACAGTATGTGAACTGTGAATAATGTAGTATTGTACTGCAGGTAGGACTACAGTATGTGAACTGTGAATAATGTAGTATTGTACTGCAGGTAGGACTACAGTATGTGAACTGTGAATAATGTAGTATTGTACTGCAGGTAGGACTACAGTATGTGAACTGTGAATAATGTAGTATTGTACTGCAGGTAGGACTACAGTATGTGAACTGTGAATAATGTAGTATTGTACTGCAGGTAGGACTACAGTATGTGAACTGTGAATAATGTAGTATTGTACTGCAGGTAGGACTACAGTATGTGAACTGTGAATAATGTAGTATTGTACTGCAGGTAGGACTACAGTATGTGAACTGTGAATAATGTAGTATTGTACTGCAGGTAGGACTACAGTATGTGAACTGTGAATAATGTAGTATTGTACTGCAGGTAGGACTACAGTATGTGAACTGTGAATAATGTAGTATTGTACTGCAGGTAGGACTACAGTATGTGAACTGTGAATAATGTAGTATTGTACTGCAGGTAGGACTACAGTATGTGAACTGTGAATAATGTAGTATTGTACTGCAGGTAGGACTACAGTATGTGAACTGTGAATAATGTAGTATTGTACTGCAGGTAGGACTACAGTATGTGAACTGTGAATAATGTAGTATTGTACTGCAGGTAGGACTACAGTATGTGAACTGTGAATAATGTAGTATTGTACTGCAGGTAGGACTACAGTATGTGAACTGTGAATAATGTAGTATTGTACTGCAGGTAGGACTACAGTATGTGAACTGTGAATAATGTAGTATTGTACTGCAGGTAGGACTACAGTATGTGAACTGTGAATAATGTAGTATTGTACTGCAGGTAGGACTACAGTATGTGAACTGTGAATAATGTAGTATTGTACTGCAGGTAGGACTACAGTATGTGAACTGTGAATAATGTAGTATTGTACTGCAGGTAGGACTACAGTATGTGAACTGTGAATAATGTAGTATTGTACTGCAGGTAGGACTACAGTATGTGAACTGTGAATAATGTAGTATTGTACTGCAGGTAGGACTACAGTATGTGAACTGTGAATAATGTAGTATTGTACTGCAGGTAGGACTACAGTATGTGAACTGTGAATAATGTAGTATTGTACTGCAGGTAGGACTACAGTATGTGAACTGTGAATAATGTAGTATTGTACTGCAGGTAGGACTACAGTATGTGAACTGTGAATAATGTAGTATTGTACTGCAGGTAGGACTACAGTATGTGAACTGTGAATAATGTAGTATTGTACTGCAGGTAGGACTACAGTATGTGAACTGTGAATAATGTAGTATTGTACTGCAGGTAGGACTACAGTATGTGAACTGTGAATAATGTAGTATTGTACTGCAGGTAGGACTACAGTATGTGAACTGTGAATAATGTAGTATTGTACTGCAGGTAGGACTACAGTATGTGAACTGTGAATAATGTAGTATTGTACTGCAGGTAGGACTACAGTATGTGAACTGTGAATAATGTAGTATTGTACTGCAGGTAGGACTACAGTATGTGAACTGTGAATAATGTAGTATTGTACTGCAGGTAGGACTACAGTATGTGAACTGTGAATAATGTAGTATTGTACTGCAGGTAGGACTACAGTATGTGAACTGTGAATAATGTAGTATTGTACTGCAGGTAGGACTACAGTATGTGAACTGTGAATAATGTAGTATTGTACTGCAGGTAGGACTACAGTATGTGAACTGTGAATAATGTAGTATTGTACTGCAGGTAGGACTACAGTATGTGAACTGTGAATAATGTAGTATTGTACTGCAGGTAGGACTACAGTATGTGAACTGTGAATAATGTAGTATTGTACTGCAGGTAGGACTACAGTATGTGAACTGTGAATAATGTAGTATTGTACTGCAGGTAGGACTACAGTATGTGAACTGTGAATAATGTAGTATTGTACTGCAGGTAGGACTACAGTATGTGAACTGTGAATAATGTAGTATTGTACTGCAGGTAGGACTACAGTATGTGAACTGTGAATAATGTAGTATTGTACTGCAGGTAGGACTACAGTATGTGAACTGTGAATAATGTAGTATTGTACTGCAGGTAGGACTACAGTATGTGAACTGTGAATAATGTAGTATTGTACTGCAGGTAGGACTACAGTATGTGAACTGTGAATAATGTAGTATTGTACTGCAGGTAGGACTACAGTATGTGAACTGTGAATAATGTAGTATTGTACTGCAGGTAGGACTACAGTATGTGAACTGTGAATAATGTAGTATTGTACTGCAGGTAGGACTACAGTATGTGAACTGTGAATAATGTAGTATTGTACTGCAGGTAGGACTACAGTATGTGAACTGTGAATAATGTAGTATTGTACTGCAGGTAGGACTACAGTATGTGAACTGTGAATAATGTAGTATTGTACTGCAGGTAGGACTACAGTATGTGAACTGTGAATAATGTAGTATTGTACTGCAGGTAGGACTACAGTATGTGAACTGTGAATAATGTAGTATTGTACTGCAGGTAGGACTACAGTATGTGAACTGTGAATAATGTAGTATTGTACTGCAGGTAGGACTACAGTATGTGAACTGTGAATAATGTAGTATTGTACTGCAGGTAGGACTACAGTATGTGAACTGTGAATAATGTAGTATTGTACTGCAGGTAGGACTACAGTATGTGAACTGTGAATAATGTAGTATTGTACTGCAGGTAGGACTACAGTATGTGAACTGTGAATAATGTAGTATTGTACTGCAGGTAGGACTACAGTATGTGAACTGTGAATAATGTAGTATTGTACTGCAGGTAGGACTACAGTATGTGAACTGTGAATAATGTAGTATTGTACTGCAGGTAGGACTACAGTATGTGAACTGTGAATAATGTAGTATTGTACTGCAGGTAGGACTACAGTATGTGAACTGTGAATAATGTAGTATTGTACTGCAGGTAGGACTACAGTATGTGAACTGTGAATAATGTAGTATTGTACTGCAGGTAGGACTACAGTATGTGAACTGTGAATAATGTAGTATTGTACTGCAGGTAGGACTACAGTATGTGAACTGTGAATAATGTAGTATTGTACTGCAGGTAGGACTACAGTATGTGAACTGTGAATAATGTAGTATTGTACTGCAGGTAGGACTACAGTATGTGAACTGTGAATAATGTAGTATTGTACTGCAGGTAGGACTACAGTATGTGAACTGTGAATAATGTAGTATTGTACTGCAGGTAGGACTACAGTATGTGAACTGTGAATAATGTAGTATTGTACTGCAGGTAGGACTACAGTATGTGAACTGTGAATAATGTAGTATTGTACTGCAGGTAGGACTACAGTATGTGAACTGTGAATAATGTAGTATTGTACTGCAGGTAGGACTACAGTATGTGAACTGTGAATAATGTAGTATTGTACTGCAGGTAGGACTACAGTATGTGAACTGTGAATAATGTAGTATTGTACTGCAGGTAGGACTACAGTATGTGAACTGTGAATAATGTAGTATTGTACTGCAGGTAGGACTACAGTATGTGAACTGTGAATAATGTAGTATTGTACTGCAGGTAGGACTACAGTATGTGAACTGTGAATAATGTAGTATTGTACTGCAGGTAGGACTACAGTATGTGAACTGTGAATAATGTAGTATTGTACTGCAGGTAGGACTACAGTATGTGAACTGTGAATAATGTAGTATTGTACTGCAGGTAGGACTACAGTATGTGAACTGTGAATAATGTAGTATTGTACTGCAGGTAGGACTACAGTATGTGAACTGTGAATAATGTAGTATTGTACTGCAGGTAGGACTACAGTATGTGAACTGTGAATAATGTAGTATTGTACTGCAGGTAGGACTACAGTATGTGAACTGTGAATAATGTAGTATTGTACTGCAGGTAGGACTACAGTATGTGAACTGTGAATAATGTAGTATTGTACTGCAGGTAGGACTACAGTATGTGAACTGTGAATAATGTAGTATTGTACTGCAGGTAGGACTACAGTATGTGAACTGTGAATAATGTAGTATTGTACTGCAGGTAGGACTACAGTATGTGAACTGTGAATAATGTAGTATTGTACTGCAGGTAGGACTACAGTATGTGAACTGTGAATAATGTAGTATTGTACTGCAGGTAGGACTACAGTATGTGAACTGTGAATAATGTAGTATTGTACTGCAGGTAGGACTACAGTATGTGAACTGTGAATAATGTAGTATTGTACTGCAGGTAGGACTACAGTATGTGAACTGTGAATAATGTAGTATTGTACTGCAGGTAGGACTACAGTATGTGAACTGTGAATAATGTAGTATTGTACTGCAGGTAGGACTACAGTATGTGAACTGTGAATAATGTAGTATTGTACTGCAGGTAGGACTACAGTATGTGAACTGTGAATAATGTAGTATTGTACTGCAGTTAGGACTACAGTATGTGAACTGTGAATAATGTAGTATTGTACTGCAGGTAGGACTACAGTATGTGAACTGTGAATAATGTAGTATTGTAC
>NW_026600754.1:57500-130000 GCF_029448725.1 Salvelinus fontinalis | reverse complement strand
TAGTAACTACAGGTAACTACAGGCTGGAGGCATAGTAACTACAGGCTGGGGGCATAGTAACTAAAGGCTGGGGGCATAGTAACTACAGGCTGGAGGCATAGTAACTAAACGCTGGGGGCATAGTAACTAAAGGCTGGTGGCATAGTAACTAAAGGCTGGAGGCATAGTAACTAAAGGCTGGGGGCATAGTAACTAAAGGCTGGGGGCATAGTAACTACAGGCTGGGGGCATAGTAACTACAGGCTGTAGGCATAGTAACTACAGGCTGGGGGCATAGTAACTAAAGGCTGGGGGCATAGTAACTAAAGGCTGGGGGCATAGTAACTAAAGACTGGGGGCATAGTAACTACAGGCTGGGGACATAGTAACTACAGGTAACTACAGGCTGGAGGCATAGTAACTACAGGCTGGGGGCATAGTAACTACAGGCTGGGGGCATAGTAACTAAAGGCTGGAGGCATAGTAACTACAGGCTGGGGGCATAATAACTACAGGTAACTACAGGCTGGAGGCATAGTAACTACAGGCTGGGGGCATAGTAACTAAAGGCTGGGGGCATAGTAACTACAGGCTGGAGGCATAGTAACTAAAGGCTGGGGGCATAGTAACTAAAGGCTGGGGGCATAGTAACTAAAGGCTGGAGGCATAGTAACTAAAGGCTGGGGGCATAGTAACTACAGGCTGGAGGCATAGTAACTAAAGGCTGGGGGCATAGTAACTACAGGCTGGGGGCATAGTAACTACAGGTAACTACAGGCTGGAGGCATAGTAACTACAGGCTGGGGGCATAGTAACTAAAGGCTGGGGGCATAGTAACTACAGGCTGGAGGCATAGTAACTAAAGGCTGGGGGCATAGTAACTAAAGGCTGGGGGCATAGTAACTAAAGGCTGGAGGCATAGTAACTAAAGGCTGGGGGCATAGTAACTACAGGCTGGAGGCATAGTAACTAAAGGCTGGGGGCATAGTAACTACAGGCTGGGGGCATAGTAACTACAGGCTGTAGGCATAGTAACTACAGGCTGGGGGCATAGTAACTAAAGGCTGGGGGCATAGTAACTAAAGGCTGGGGGCATAGTAACTACAGGCTGGGGGCATAGTAACTACAGGCTGGGGGCATCATGACATCCGGTTTGGAGCGAGCGGTCGCATTTGCATTCGCTCCGCAGGTAGTATAACTTTTCATTACATTTCATTATAGTACAACGGTTTGATTTGTCTAACCTTAGCAATTTCTTCTTAGCTAGCTACATAGCCGTCTGTGTATCAAAGATAATTGCGTAATTATCGTATTTCGTCTTCTATCGTAGTCCACACTGCTATCTGCCCAGCAGCTAGCAAACGTCCACCGTCTACCGAATAGTAGTATAACTTTTCATTACATTTCATTATAGTACAACGGTTTGATTTTCATTTTCGTTACAGTACAACGGTTTGATTTGTTTGATCTTAGCCACCTACATAGCCGTCTTTGTATCAAACATAATTGTGTAGTTATTGAGGTTCGCTAGCCAGCTATTTTCGTCCTAACGTAACGCAACGTAGCCAACACTGCTAGCTAGCCAGCTAGCCACCGAATAGCAGCATTGTAGAAACGAGTGCATTACAACGGAACGACTTGATTAGTGTAGTGTTAGCTGGCTACACAGTTGTCTTTGCTATCTTTGATTTGTTTGATCTTAGCTAGCTACCTAGCTGGCTACATAGCCGTCTTTGTATCAAAGATAATTGTGTAGTTATCGAGGTTCGCTGAGGTTCGCTAGCCAGGTATTCTCGTCCTAACGTAACGTAACGTAGTCAACCCTGCTAGCTAGCCAGCTAGCCACCGATTAGCAGCACTGTAGAAACGATTACATTACAACGGAACGACTTGATTTGTGTAGTGTTAGCTAGCTACATAGTTTTCTTTGCTATCTTTGTATCTAAGATAATTGTGTAGCTTTGAATAATTATCGGTTAGCTAGCCAGCTATTTTCGCCTGCCGCGCTGCCGTCCTCCTACCTAGCCAACACTGCTAGCTAACACTGCTAGCTAGCCAACTTCTACCGAATAGCAGCACTGTAGAAACTTACATTACAACGGAACGACTTGATTAGCGTAGTGTTAGCTAGTTGTCTTTGCTGTCCTTGTATCCATGATAATTGTGTAGTTTAGAGAAATTTAGAGAAATTGTCGAGGTTAGCTAGCCAGCTTCACTTCAACAACGCAGCCACTGCTAGCCAGGCTACTTCACCAGCCAGCAGTACTATATCATTTTAGTCAATAAGATCTTTTATTTTATTTATTTTTTGCAATGTAAGCTTAACTTTCTGAACATTCGAGACGTGTAGTACACTTGTCATTCTAATCTCCTTTGCATTAGCGTAGCCTCTTCTGTAGCCTGTCAACTATGTGTCTGTCTATCCCTGTTCTCTCCTCTCTGCACAGACCATACAAACGCTTCACACCGCGTGGCCGCGCCCACCCTAACCTGGTGGTCCCAGCCCGCACGACCCACGTGGAGTTCCAGGTCTCCGGTAGCCTCTGGAACTGCCGATCTGCGGCCAACAAGGCAGAGCTCATCTCAGCCTATGCGTCCCTCCAGTCCCTCGACTTCTTGGCACTGACGGAAACATGGCTCACCACAGATAACACTGCTACTCCTACTGCTCTCTCTTCGTCTGCCCACGTGTTCTGGCACACCCCGAGAGCTTCTGGTCAGCGGGGTGGTGGCACCGGGATCCTCATCTCTCCCAAGTGGTCATTCTCTCTTTCTCCCCTTACCCATCTGTCTATCGCCTCCTTTGAATTCCATGCTGTCACAGTTACCAGCCCTTTCAAGCTTAACATCCTTATCATTTATCGCCCTCCAGGTTCCCTTGGAGAGTTCATCAACGAGCTTGATGCCTTGATAAGCTCCTTTCCTGAGGACGGCTCACCTCTCACAGTTCTGGGTGACTTTAACCTCCCCATGTCTACCTTTGACTCATTCCTCTCTGCCTCCTTCTTTCCACTCCTCTCCTCTTTTGACCTCACCCTCTCACCTTCCCCCCCTACTCACAAGGCAGGCAATACGCTTGACCTCATCTTTACTAGATGCTGTTCTTCCACTAACCTCATTGCAACTCCCCTCCAAGTCTCCGACCACTACCTTGTATCCTTTTCCCTCTCGCTCTCATCCAACACTTCCCACACTGCCCCTACTCGGATGGTATCGCGCCGTCCCAACCTTCGCTCTCTCTCCCCCGCTACTCTCTCCTCTTCCATCCTATCATCTCTTCCCTCTGCTCAAACCTTCTCCAACCTATCTCCTGATTCTGCCTCCTCAACCCTCCTCTCCTCCCTTTCTGCATCCTTTGACTCTCTATGTCCCCTATCCTCCAGGCCGGCTCGGTTCTCCCCTCCCGCTCCGTGGCTCGACGACTCATTGCGAGCTCACAGAACAGGGCTCCGGGCAGCCGAGCGGAAATGGAGGAAAACTCGCCTCCCTGCGGACCTGGCATCCTTTCACTCCCTCCTCTCTACATTTTCCTCTTCTGTCTCTGCTGCTAAAGCCACTTTCTACCACTCTAAATTCCAAGCATCTGCCTCTAACCCTAGGAAGCTCTTTGCCACCTTCTCCTCCCTCCTGAATCCTCCTCCCCCTCCCCCCCCCTCCTCCCTCTCTGCAGACGACTTCGTCAACCATTTCGAAAAGAAGGTCGACGACATCCGATCCTCGTTTGCTAAGTCAAACGACACCGCTGGTTCTGCTCACACTGCCCTACCCTGTGCTCTGACCTCTTTCTCCCCTCTCTCTCCAGATGAAATCTCGCGTCTTGTGACGGCCGGCCGCCCAACAACCTGCCCGCTTGACCCTATCCCCTCCTCTCTTCTCCAGACCATTTCCGGAAACCTTCTCCCTTACCTCGCTCATCAACTCATCCTTGACCGCTGGCTACGTCCCTTCCGTCTTCAAGAGAGCGAGAGTTGCACCCCTTCTGAAAAAACCTACACTCGATCCCTCCGATGTCAACAACTACAGACCAGTATCCCTTCTTTCTTTTCTCTCCAAAACTCTTGAACGTGCCGTCCTTGGCCAGCTCTCCTGCTAACTCTCTCAGAATGACCTTCTTGATCCAAATCAGTCAGGTTTCAAGACTAGTCACTCAACTGAGACTGCTCTTCTCTGTATCACGGAGGCGCTCCGCACTGCTAAAGCTAACTCTCTCTCCTCTGCTCTCATCCTTCTAGACCTATCGGCTGCCTTCGATACTGTGAACCATCAGATCCTCCTCTCCACCCTCTCCGAGTTGGGCATCTCCGGCGCGGCCCACGCTTGGATTGCGTCCTACCTGACAGGTCGCTCCTACCAGGTGGCGTGGCGAGAATCTGTCTCCTCACCACGCGCTCTCACCACTGGTGTCCCCCAGGGCTCTGTTCTAGGCCCTCTCCTATTCTCGCTATACACCAAGTCACTTGGCTCTGTCATAACCTCACATGGTCTCTCCTATCATTGCTATGCAGACGACACACAATTAATCTTCTCCTTTCCCCCTTCTGATGACCAGGTGGCGAATCGCATCTCTGCATGTCTGGCAGACATATCAGTGTGGATGACGGATCACCACCTCAAGCTGAACCTCGGCAAGACGGAGCTGCTCTTCCTCCCGGGGAAGGACTGCCCGTTCCATGATCTCGCCATCACGGTTGACAACTCCATTGTGTCCTCCTCCCAGAGCGCTAAGAACCTTGGCGTGATCCTGGACAACACCCTGTCATTCTCAACTAACATCAAGGCGGTGGCCCGTTCCTGTAGGTTCATGCTCTACAACATCCGCAGAGTACGACCCTGCCTCACACAGGAAGCGGCGCAGGTCCTAATCCAGGCACTTGTCATCTCCCGTCTGGATTACTGCAACTCGCTGTTGGCTGGGCTCCCTGCCTGTGCCATTAAACCCCTACAACTCATCCAGAACGCCGCAGCCCGTCTGGTGTTCAACCTTCCCAAGTTCTCTCACGTCACCCCGCTCCTCCGCTCTCTCCACTGGCTTCCAGTTGAAGCTCGCATCCGCTACAAGACCATGGTGCTTGCCTACGGAGCTGTGAGGGGAACGGCACCTCAGTACCTCCGGGCTCTGATCAGGCCCTACACCCAAACAAGGGCACTGCGTTCATCCACCTCTGGCCTGCTCGCCTCCCTACCACTGAGGAAGTACAGTTCCCGCTCAGCCCAGTCAAAACTGTTCGCTGCTCTGGCACCCCAATGGTGGAACAAACTCCCTCACGACGCCAGGACAGCGTAGTCAATCACCACCTTCCGGAGACACCTGAAACCCCACCTCTTCAAGGAATACCTAGGATAGGATAAAGCAATCCTTCTGCCCCCCCCCCCCCTTAAAAGATTTAGATGCACTATTGTAAAGTGGCTGTTCCACTGGATGTCATAAGGTGAATGCACCAATTTGTAAGTCGCTCTGGATAAGAGCGTCTGCTAAATGACTTAAATGTAAATGTAAATGTAAATAGTAACTAAAGGCTGGGGGCATAGTAACTAAAGGCTGGGGGCATAGTAACTAAAGGCTGGGGGCATAGTAACTACAGGCTGGGGGCATAGTAACTACAGGCTGGGGTCATAGTAACTAAAGGCTGGGGGCATAGTAACTAAAGAATGGGGGCATAGTAACTAAAGGCTGGGGGCATAGAAACTAAAGGCTGGGGGCCTAGTAACTAAAGGCTGGGGGCATAATATCTACAAGCTGGGGGCATAGAAACTAAAGGCTGGTGGCATAGTAACTACATGCTGGAGGCATAGTAACTACAGGCTGGGGGCATAGTAACTAAAGGCTGGGGGCATAGTAACTAAAGGCTGGGGGCATAGTAACTAAAGGCTGGGGGCATAGTAACTAAAGGCTGGGGGCATAGTAACTAAAGGCTGGAGGCATAGTAACTAAAGGCTGGGGGCATAGTAACTAAAGGCTGGGGCATAGTAACTAAAGGCTGGGGGAATAGTAACTAAAGACTGGGGGCATAATAACTAAAGGCTGGGGGCATAGTAACTAAAGGCTGGGGGCATAGTAACTAAAGGCTGGGGGCATAGTAACTAAAGGATGGGGGCATAGTAACTGTAGATTGGAGGCATAGTAACTAAAGGCTGGGGGCATAGTAACTAAAGGCTGGGAGCATAGTAACTAAAGGCTGGGGACATAGTAACTAATGGCTGGGGGCATAGTAACTAAAGGCTGGGGGCATAGAAACTAAAGGCTGGGGGCATAGTAACTGAAGGTTGGGGGCATAGTAACTAGAAGGCTGTGGGAATAGTAACTAAAGGCTGGGGCATAGTAACTAAAGGCTGGGGGCAAAGTAACTAAAGGCTGGGGGCATAGTAACTAAAGGCTGGGGGCATAGTAACTGAAGGTTGGGGGCATAGTAACTAGAAGGCTGTGGGAATAGTAACTAAAGGCTGGGGGCATAGTAACTAAAGGCTGGGGGCATAGTAAGTAAAGGCTGGGGGCATAGTAACTAAAGGCTGGGGGCATAGTAACTACAGGCTGGGGGCATAGTAACTACAGGCTGGGGGCATAGTAACTAAAGGCTGGGGGCATAGTAACTAAAGGCTGGGGGCATAGTAACTAAAGGCTGGGGCATAGTAACTAAAGGCTGGGGGCATAGTAACTAAAGGCTGGGGGCATAGTAACTAAAGGCTGGGGTATAGTAACTACAGGCTGGTGGCATAGTAACTACAGGCTGGGGGCATAGTAACTAAAGGCTGGGGGCATAGTAACTACAGGCTGGGGGCATAGTAACTAAAGGCTGGGGGTATAGTAACTAAAGGCTGGGGGCATAGTAACTAAAGGCTGGGGGCATAGTAACTAAAGGCTGGGGGCATAGTAACTAAAGGCTGGGGGCATAGTAACTACAGGCTGGAGGCAAAGTAACTAAAGGCTGGGGGCATAGTAACTAAAGGCTGGGGGCATAGTAACTAAAGGCTGGGGGCATAGTAACTAAAGGCTGGGGACATAGTAACTAAAGGCTGGGGGCATAGTAACTAAAGGCTGGGGTCATAGTAACTAAAGGCTGGGGGCATAGTAACTAAAGGCTGGAGGCATAGTAACTAAAGGCTGGGGGCATAGTAACTAAAGGCTGGGGGCATAGTAACTAAAGGCTGGGGGCATAGTAACTACAGGCTGGGGGCATAGTAACTAAAGGCTGGTGGCATAGTAACTAAAGGCTGGGGGCATAGTAACTAAAGGCTGGGGGCATAGTAACTAAAGGCTGGGGGCATAGTAACTACAGGCTGGAGGCATAGTAACTACAGGCTGGGGGCATAGTAACTACAGGCTGGGGGCATAGTAACTAAAGGCTGGGGGCATAGTAACTACAGGCTGGGGGCATAGTAACTACAGGTAACTACAGGCTGGAGGCATAGTAACTACAGGCTGGGGGCATAGTAACTACAGGCTGGGGGCATAGTAACTAAAGCCTGGGGGCATAGTAACTACAGGCTGGAGGCATAGTAACTACAGGCTGGAGGCATAGTAACTACAGGCTGGGGGCATAGTAACTAAAGGCTGGGGGCAAAGTAACTAAAGGCGGGGGGCATAGTAACTACAGGCTGGGGGCATAGTAACTACAGGCTGGGGGCATAGTAACTACAGGTAACTACAGGCTGGAGGCATAGTAACTACAGGCTGGGGGCATAGTAACTAAAGGCTGGGGGCATAGTAACTACAGGCTGGAGGCATAGTAACTACAGGCTGGAGGCATAGTAACTACAGGCTGGGGGCATAGTAACTAAAGGCTGGGGGCATAGTAACTAAAGGCTGGGGGCATAGTAACTACAGGCTGGAGGCATAGTAACTACAGGCTGGAGGCATAGTAACTACGGGCTGGGGGCATGTTAACTAAAGGCTGGAGGCATAGTAACTACAGGCTCGGGGCATAGTAACTAAAGGCTGGGGTCATAGTAACTACAGGCTGGGGGCATAGTAACTAAAGGCTGGGGGCATAGTAACTACAGGCTGGGGGCATAGTAACTACAGGCTGGGGGCATAGTAACTACAGGCTGGGGGCATAGTAACTAAAGGCTGGGGGCATAGTAACTAAAGGCTGGGGGCATAGTAACTAAAGGCTGGGGGCATAGTAACTAAAGGCTGGGGGCATAGTAACTAAAGGCTGGGGGCATAGTAACTAAAGGCTGGGGGCATAGTTGTCACGCCCTGGCCTTATTATTCTTTGTTTTCTTTATTATTTTAGTTAGGTCAAGGTGTAACATGGGGAATGTTTATGTTTTGTTGGTTTTGGGTGTTTATTTGGTAAAGGGGTTATGGGGTGTAGTATATGGTTTTGTGTTGAGTGTAGATGTCTAGCGTTGTCTATGTAAGAACGTTTGTAGCCTGTTTGTATGTGCACAACGTTTGTAGCTTCACGGTCGTTTTGTTATTTTGTTAGTTTGTAAAGTGTTTTTGTGTCGTGTTCATCTTCGTTGTGTTTAATAAAAGAAGATGGCTTATTTTCCAAAAGCTGCATTTTGGTCCGTTAATCCGCCTCACGATCGTGACAGAATTACCCACCATAGGACCAAGCGGCATGGAAGGCGGCAACAGGACCTACCTACACAGGATTTCTGGAGATGGGAGGAAATTCTAGACGGGAGAGGACCCTGGTCACAGCCAGGGGAATATCACTGCCCCAAGGCAGAGAAAGAGGCAGCACGGCGACACGGGAGGAAGCCCAAGAGACAGCACAAAATTTTTTTTGGAGGGGGGCACTTGGAGCAGTCGGCGAAGTTGAGGGGTGAGTCTGAGTGTGTCGAGGAGTTATTGGACAGATTGGAGGAGAGTGAACGAAGGGGAGATTATGAGACATTCGAAGAGTTGTTGACGAAATTGGAGGAGAGTGAAGAGAGAGAGCTGTTGGTTTGGCAGAGTATGCAATGCATTCTTCCTGAGGAGCGTATTAGCTGTCCGATGCCACCTGTGTCAGTTCCTCGTACTCAGCCTGAAACTCGTGTTAAAGTTCCGGAAGATTTGATGCCGGCTATACACACCAGGTCTCCAGTACACCTTCACAACCCGGTGTGTCCTGTTCCTACTTTTTGCACTCATCCTGAGATGCATGTCCCCAGCCCTGTACCACTAGTTCCGGCACCAAGCACTAGGTCTAAGGTGCGTCCCCAGAGCCCTTTACGCACTGTTCCTGCTCCCCGCACTAGCTTTGAGGTGCGTGTTTCCAGCCCATTACCACCAGTGCCTACACCACGCATCAAGCTTCCTGGGTGTCTCCAGAGCCCTGTTGTTCCTCCACGTACTAGCCCTGTGGTGCGTGTCTCCAGCACATTACCACCAGTGCCTACACCACGCACCAAGTCCTCTGTGTGTTTCCAGAGTCCTGTACGCACTGTTCCTTCTCCCCGTACTCGCCCTGATGTGCGGGTCCTCAGCCCGGTACCACCAGTACCGGTACCACGCACAAGGCCTATAGTACGCCTTGAGAGTCCAGTGTGCCCTGTTGCTGCTCCCCGCATTAGCCCTGAGATGCGTGTCCCCAGTCCGGTACCACCAGTTCCGGCCCCACGCACTAGGCCTAATGTGCGTCCCCAGGGTCCAGTATGCCCTGTTCCTGCTCCCCGCACTAGCCCTGAGATGCGTGTCCCCAGCCCGGTACCACCAGTTCCGGCACCACGCACTAGGCCTAATGTGCGCTCCCAGGGTCCAGTATGCCCTGTTCCTGCTCCCCGCACTAGCCCTGAGATGTGTGTCCCCAGCCCGGTGCCACCAGTCCCGGCACCACGCACCAGGCCTACAGTGCGCCTCAGCCGGCAGGAGTCTGCCGTCTGCACAGCAATGACTGAACTGCCCGTCTGCCAAGCGCCATCTGAGCCATCCGTCTCCCCAGCGCCATCTGAGCCATCCGTCTCCCCAGCGCCATCTGAGCCATCCGTCTGCAATGAGCCTGCAAAGCCGCCCGTCTGCCATGAGCCTGCAAAGCCGCCCGTCTGCCATGAGCCCACTGAGCCGTCCGCCAGACAGGAGCCGCTAGAGCCGCCCGCCAGACAGGAGCCGCTAGAGCCGTCCGTCAGACAGGATCTGCCAGAGCCGCCAACCAGACAGGATCTGCCAGAGCCGCCAACCAGACAGGATCTGCCAGAGCCGCCAACCAGACAGGAGCAGCCAGATCAGTCAGCCAGCCATGAGCAGCCAGATCCGTCAGCCAGCCATGAGCAGCCAGATCCGTCAGCTAGCCATGAGCAGCCAGATCCGTCAGCTAGCCATGAGCAGCCAGATCCGTCAGCTAGCCATGAGCAGCCAGATCCGTCAGCTAGCCATGAGCAGCCAGATCCGTCAGCCAGCCATGAGCAGCCAGATCCGTCAGCCAGCCATGAGCAGCCAGATCCGTCAGCCAGCCATGAGCAGCCAGATCCGTCAGCCAGCCATGAGCAGCCAGATCCGTCAGCCAGCCATGAGCAGCCAGATCCGTCAGCCAGCCATGAGCAGCCAGATCAGTCAGCCAGCCATGAGCAGCCAGATCCGTTAGCCAGCCATGAGCAGCCAGATCTGTCAGCCAGCCATGGGTCGTCCCTCAGTCCGGAGCTGCAGTCCCTCAGTCCGGAGCTGCAGTCCCTCAGTCCGGAGCTGCAGTCCCTCAGTCCGGAGCTGCCATTCCTCAGTCCGGAGCTGCCCCTTACCCTGGTGCTGCCCCTTACCCTGGTGCTGCCCCTTACCCTGGTACTGCCCCTTATCCTGGTACTGCCCCTGACCCTGGTACTGCCCCTTACCCTGGTACTGGTCCTTAGTCCGGAGCTGTCCCTTAGTCCGGAACTCCCCCTTAATGCTATGGGGTTAATGTGGAGGGGGGTCGTTTGGAGGAAGCCTAGGAGGTGGTTAGGTACTGTGGTGACGTGGGGACTACGACCAGAGCCGGAGCCGCCACCGTGGAGGGGAGCCCACCCAGACCCTCCCCTAGACTGTGTATGGTGCGCCCGGAGTTCGCGCCTCAATGGGGGGGTTATGTCACGCCCTGGCCTTATTATTCTTTGTTTTCTTTATTATTTTAGTTAGGTCAGGGTGTGACATGGGGAATGTTTATGTTTTGTTGGTTTTGGGTGTTTATTTGGTAAAGGGGTTATGGGGTGTAGTATATGGTTTTGTGTTGAGTGTAGATGTCTAGCGTTGTCTATGTAAGAACGTTTGTAGCCTGTTTGTATGTGCACAACGTTTGTAGCTTCACGGTCGTTTTGTTATTTTGTTAGTTTGTAAAGTGTTTTTGTGTCGTGTTCATCTTCGTTGTGTTTAATAAAAGAAGATGGCTTATTTTCCAAAAGCTGCATTTTGGTCCGTTAATCCGCCTCACGATCGTGACAATAGTAACTAAAGGCTGGAGGCATAGTAACTAAAGGCTGGGAGCATAGTAACTACAGGCTGGAGGCATAGTAACTACAGGCTGGAGGCATAGTAACTACAGGCTGGGGGCATGTTAACTAAAGGCTGGGGGCATAGTAACTAAAGGCTGGGGGCATAGTAACTAAAGGCTGGGGGCATAGTAACTACAGGCTGGGGGCATAGTAACTAAAGGCTGGGGGCATAGTAACTACAGGCTGGGGGCATAGTAACTACAGGCTGGGGGCATAGTAACTACAGGCTGGGGGCATAGTAACTAAAGGCTGGGGGCATAGTAACTAAAGGCTGGGGGCATAGTAACTAAAGGCTGGGGGCATAGAAACTAAAGGCTGGGGGCATAGTAACTAAAGGCTGGGGGCATAGTAACTAAAGGCTGGGGGCATAGTAACTAAAGGCTGGAGGCATAGTAACTAAAGGCTGGGGGCATAGTAACTAAAGGCTGGGGGCATAGTAACTAAAGGCTGGGGGCATAGTAACTACAGGCTGGGGGCATAGTAACTACAGGCTGGGGACACTAGAGCACTCTCAGACCCTGTCTGTCAGTCTCTAAAACAGTTTGATGTTGCTGGGACTGGAGCACTACCAGACCCTGTCTGTCAGTCTCTAAAACAGTTTGATGTTGCTGGGACTGGAGCACTACCAGACCCTGTCTGTCAGTCTCTTAAACAGTTTGATGTTGCTGGGACTGGGAACCTCCCAGACCCTGGCTGTCAGTCTCTAAAACAGTTTGATGTTGTTAGGACTGGAGCACTACCAGACGCTGTCTGTCAGTCTCTAAAACAGTTTGATGTTGCTGGGACTGGAGCACTACCAGACCCTGTCTGTCAGTCTCTAAAACAGTTTGATGTTGTTGGGACTGGAGCACTACCAGACCCTGTCTGTCAGTCTCTAAAACAGTTTGATGTTGCTGGGGGACTGGAGCACTACCAGACCCTGTCTGTCAGTCTCTAAAACAGTTTGATGTTGTTGGGACTGGAGCACTACCAGACCCTGTCTGTCAGTCTCTTAAACAGTTTGATGTTGTTGGGACTGGAGCACTACCAGACCCTGTCTGTCAGTCTCTAAAACAGTTTGATGTTGTTGGGACTGGATCACTACCAGACCCTGTCTGTCAGTCTCTAAAACAGTTTGATGTTGCTGGGACTGGAGCCCTACCAGACCCTGTCTGTCAGTCTCTAAAACAGTTTGATGTTGCTGGGACTGGATCACTACCAAACCCTGTCTGTCAGTCTCTAAAACAGTTTGATGTTGCTGGGACTGGATCACTACCAGACCCTGTCTGTCAGTCTCTAAAACAGTTTGATGTTGCTGGGGCTGGAGCACTACCAGACCCTGTCTGTCAGTCTCTAAAACAGTTTGATGTTGCTGGGACTGGAGTACTACCAAACCCTGTCTGTCAGTCAGTAAAACAGTTTGATGTTGCTGGGACTGGAGCACTACCAGACCCTGTCTGTCAGTCTAAAACAGTTTGATGTTGCTGGGACTGGAGCACTACCAGACCCTGTCTGTCAGTCTCTAAAACAGTTTGATGTTGTTGGGACTGGAGCACTACCAGACCCTGTCTGTCAGTCTCTAAAACAGTTTGATGTTGCTGGGGGACTGGAGCACTACCAGACCCTGTCTGTCAGTCTCTAAAACAGTTTGATGTTGTTGGGACTGGAGCACTACCAGACCCTGTCTGTCAGTCTCTAAAACAGTTTGATGTTGCTGGGGAACTGGAGCACTACCAGACCCTGTCTGTCAGTCTCTAAAACAGTTTGATGTTGCTGGGACTGGATCACTACCAGACCCTGTCTGTCAGTCTCTAAAACAGTTTGATGTTGTTGGGACTGGAGCACTACCAGACCCTGTCTGTCAGTCTCTTAAACAATTTGATGTTGTTGGGACTGGAGCACTACCAGACCCTGTCTGTCAGTCTCTAAAACAGTTTGATGTTGCTGGGACTGGAGCACTACCAGACCCTGTCTGTCAGTCTCTAAAACAGTTTGATGTTGTTGGGACTGGAGCACTACCAGACCCTGTCTGTCAGTCTCTAAAACAGTTTGATGTTGTTGGGACTGGATCACTACCAGACCCTGTCTGTCAGTCTCTAAAACAGTTTGATGTTGCTGGGACTGGAGCCCTACCAGACCCTGTCTGTCAGTCTCTAAAACAGTTTGATGTTGCTGGGACTGGATCACTACCAGACCCTGTCTGTCAGTCTCTAAAACAGTTTGATGTTGCTGGGGCTGGAGCACTACCAGACCCTGTCTGTCAGTCTCTAAAACAGTTTGATGTTGCTGGGACTGGAGTACTACCAAACCCTGTCTGTCAGTCAGTAAAACAGTTTGATGTTGCTGGGACTGGAGCACTACCAGACCCTGTCTGTCAGTCTAAAACAGTTTGATGTTGCTGGGACTGGAGCACCACCAGACCCTGTCTGTCAGTCTAAAACAGTTTGATGTTGCTGGGACTGGAGCACTACCAGACCCTGTCTGTCAGCCTCTAAAACAGTTTGATGTTGCTGGGACTGGAGCACTACCAGCCCCAGGAGGGAGTTGATATCGTGGAGACGGGCTCCTGGGTAATAGTGGACTTTGGTCGGTCCACAGATCGTAGCCAGGCCAAAATCTCTCACCATCGAGCTGTCCACAATGATGATGGTGGTAGTGATGGAATGCGATGGGGAAGCGACTTGCTGAACTGCGGTGACCGTGAGGGAGGGTGCTACTGGGTGGCGGCCGGCTGATTGTATACACCCAGGATCCCTGCTGACTCCCGGGGCTGGTAGGTCCGTCTCAAGCGGGGAAAGGGGTTTGATAGCTGGATTGGATCTTCTTGGCTAGATGAAGGGTGGCCAGACTTCCACCCCAATCTCCTATGCCTTGCGAGCCTCCAGTCTCCTATGGGCCACAGAGTTGACCTTAACATCTGTCAGTTGGATTGGGACAGATCAACTTCACCCGACTCATCGACATCTTTGCTATAGGAGGCATTTATAACTGAAATTCAGTTGCCTGGGTTACATGAAGGTCGGTGTACTTAGAAAGCAGGATATCCTTTTCTCTGAGCCAAGCTAACAGCCAGAGGATCTGTTCCCCCTACGATGCTGGATGGTGGTGCATTTCGGGCAGACAAACCCCTGTTCATTTTTCAGTTCCATTGTATCTTTATCTTGTGATTGTCTGGAAATCATCTCACAACTGATTAATCAGATTATGATTAATATGGTTGATATTAACTCACTGGTCCCGTGTTGCTACAGTTTAACCCTGTGTTAACCACCAACCAATTATTGTTCCCCTTTATGATGTCATAACAGGATGCTATCTCCCATGGTGTCTCATATGCACCCCATTCCCATGGACTGTGGTCAGAGGTATCTCATATGCACCCCATTCCCATGGCCTGTGGTCAGCAGTATATCAGATGGCACCCCATTCCCATGGCCTGTGGTCAGAGGTATATCAGATGGCACCCCATTCCCATGGCCTGTGGTCAGAGGTATATCAGATGGCACCCCATTCCCATGGCCTGTGGTCAGAGGTATCTCAGATGGCACCCCATTCCCATGGCCTGTGGTCAGAGGTGTCTCAGATGGCACCCCATTCCCATGGCCTGTGGTCAGAGGTATATCAGATGGCACCCCATTCCCATGGCCTGTGGTCAGAGGTATATCAGATATGGCACCCCATTCCCATGGCCTGTGGTCAGAGGTATATCAGATGGCACCCCATTACCATGGCCTGTGGTCAGAGGTATATCAGATGACACCCCATTCCCATGGCCTGTGGTCAGAGGTATATCAGATGGCACCCCATTCCCATGGCCTGTGGTCAGAGGTATATCAGATGGCACCCCATTACCATGGCCTGTGGCGAGAGGTACACAGTAAAAAAACTCCTATGGAGTCAAATGTAACACTATTTGGAAGTTGATATAGTCCGACCGCCATTTTGTGGTCCGACCGCCATTTTGTGGTCCGACCGCCATTTTGTGGTCCGACCGCCATTTTGTGGTCCGACCGCCATTTTG
Source organism: Salvelinus fontinalis (assembly GCF_029448725.1). NCBI lineage: Eukaryota > Metazoa > Chordata > Actinopteri > Salmoniformes > Salmonidae > Salvelinus > Salvelinus fontinalis. Next base: position 114,630 of record NW_026600754.1, on the reverse strand, counting down.
TGGTCCGATCGCCATTTTGTGGTCCGACCGCCATTTTGTGGTCCGGCCGCCATTTTGTGGTCCGGCCGCCATTTTGTGGTCCGACCGCCATTTTGTTGTCCGACCGCCAAACTTAAACTCCTATTCCCATTGTACACTTTTCTGTGTTGTTTTGAACTAACAAAACAACTATAGCATAGTACATTTCTCTTTCAGTTGACTTCCTTTGAGTTACAAGGGTGGAGAGACTTATTTAAATAATTTTTTCGAAAGTGTCACATTATGATGGTTTGCAATGTGATATCCAATGTCTGTTGGAAGTCAGCTTGCAGGAACATATCCAACACTTTTACATCAATCACAACTTGAATTTAGAATGCCTGTCAGTGTAGGGAGTAAAAGCCAGCACATGAAGCCTACCAACACCATGTAAACTGGAAGAACTATCTCACTAACGGTGGCTATAAATCCAACCACTTACAGATTGTATTTGTTTTTAAAAACAAAAGTATGTTTCTTATATTTGCGGAGCGTAAGATCCGAAACAATCAATGTACATGGGGAAAATACAGATATTGAAACAAACTATTTTAACAATGAACCTGCAACAGAGCATCCTGGGAAATATGACAATGAGACCCATCCCACATCTGTGGATAACTCCATGGATGTAACTCCCTGTCACTGGTTACTCTTAATGGAGTTAAAAGTACTCTGTCCAAATCAACTCCAGTTATCAGCATTAACGCCATTGAACATATCACTCTGTTAAATGTGTTAAGATAACTCCCAGTAAAGTCAATTTAACCCAAAATGTTTTAACACTGTGATTGAAGCTATCCTTGATTTACAGTGTAGTGAACTACCTAGGGAATAGGGTGTTATTTGGTATTCAGACTTGAATGTTTATAATAACAGTCCCTGTTTTGATCTGTAGTAAACAATGGGGTTCTATAACCTCACTAGGGTATGTGGGACGGTGGCGTCCCACCTCCTCAACAGCCAGTGAAACTGCAAGGCGCCAAATTCAAAACAACAGAAATCCCATATTTAAAATTCCTCAAACAAACAACTATTTTACACCATTTTAAAGATACACTTGTTGTAAATCCAGCCACAGTGTCCGATTTCAAAAAGGCTTTACGACGAAAGCACACCAAACGATTATGTTAGGTCAGAGCCAAGTCACAGAATAACACAGCCATTTTTCCAGCCAAAGAGAGGAGTCACAAAAAGCAGAAATAGAGATAAAATGAATCACTAATCTTTGATGATCTTCATCAGATGATACTCGTAGGACTTCATGTTACACAATACATGTATGTTTTGTTCAGTAAAGTTCATATTTACATCCAAAAATCTGAGTTTACATTGGCGCATTATGTTCAGTAGTTCTAAAACATCCGGTGATTTTGCAGAAAGCCACGTCAATTTACAGAAATACTCATGATAAACATTGCTAAATGATACAACTGTTGCGCATGGAATTTTAGATCCACTTCTCCTTAATGCAACCGCTGTGTCAGATTTCAAAAAAACTTTACGGAAAAAGCACACCATGCTATAATCTGAGTACAGCGCTCAGAGCCCAAACAATCCAAACAGATATCCGCCATGTTGTGTAGTCAACAGAAGTCAGAAATAGCATGATAAATATTCACTTACCTTTGATGATCTTCATCAGAATGCACTCCCAGGAATCCCAGTTCCACAATAAATGTTTGTTTTGTTCGATGAAGTACGTCATTTATGTCCAAATACATCCTTTTTGTTAGCGCGTTTAGCACAGTAATCAAAATTCATGAGTAGCGTACACTATTCGAAGACAAAAAGTCAAAAAGTTCCGTTACAGTCCGTAGAAACATGTCAAACAATGTATAGAATCAATCTTTACGATGTTTTTAACATAAATCTTCAGTAATGTTCCAACCGGAGAATTCCTTTGTCTTCAGAAATGCAATGGAACGCAAGCTAACTATCACGTGAACGCGCATGGTCGGCTCTCTGGCATACCTCTAACTCATTCCCCTCTCATTCCTCCCCCCTTCACAGTAGAAGCATCAAACAAGGTTCTAAAGAATGTTGACATCTAGTGGAAGCCCTAGGAAGTGCAATATGACCCCATAGACACTTTGTATCCGATAGGCAAAGAGTTGGAAAACAACAAACCACAGATTTCCTACTTCCTGCTTGGATTTTTTCTCAGGTTTTTGCCATATGAGTTCTGTCATACTCACAGACATCATTCAAAAACTTTTAGAAACTTCCGAGTGTGTTCTATCCAAATATACTAATTATATGCATATTCTAGCTTTTTTGGCTGAGTAGCAGGCAGTTTAATTTGGGCACGCTTTTCATCCAAAATTCCCAATGCTGCCCCCTACCCTAGAGAAGATAACAGTCCCTGCTTTGATCTGCAGTAAACACTGGGGTTCTATAACAGTCCCTGCTTTGATTTGCAGTAAACACTGGAGTTCTATATCAGTCCCTGTTTTGATCTGCAGTAAACACTGGGGTTCTATAACAGTCCCTGCTTTGATCTGCAGTAAACACTGGGGTTCTATAACAGTACCTGATTTGATCTGCAGTAAACACTGGGGTTCTATAACAGTCCCTACTTTGATCTGCAGTAAACACTGGGGTTCTATAACAATCCCTGCTTTGATCTGCAGTAAACACCGGGGTTCTATAACAGTCCCTGCTTTGATCTGCAGTAAACACTGGGGTTCTATAACAGTCCCTGTTTTGATCTGCAGTAAACACTGGGGTTCTATAACAGTCCCTGATTTGATCTGCAGTAAACACTGGGGTTCTATAACAGTCCCTGATTTGATCTGCAGTAAACACTGGGGTTCTATAACAGTCCCTGATTTGATCTGCAGTAAACACTGGGGTTCTATAACAGTCCCTGTTTTGATCTGCAGTAAACACTGGGGTTCTATAACAGTCCCTGATTTGATCTGCAGTAAACACTGGGGTTCTATAACAGTCCCTGATTTGATCTGCAGTAAACACTGGGGTTCTATAACAGTACCTGATTTGATCTGCAGTAAACACTGGGGTTCTATAACAGTCCCTGTTTTGATCTGCAGTAAACACTGGGGTTCTATAACAGTCCCTGATTTGATCTGCAGTAAACACTGGGGTTCTATAACAGTCCCTGCTTTGATCTGCAGTAAACACTGGGGTTCTATAACAGTCCCTGCTTTGATCTGCAGTAAACACTGGGGTTCTATAACAGTCCCTGCTTTGATCTGCAGTAAACACTGGGGTTCTATAACAGTCCCTGCTTTGATCTGCAGTAAACACTGGGGTTCTATAACAGTCCCTGCTTTGATCTGCAGTAAACACTGGGGTTCTATAACAGTCCCTGATTTGATCTGCAGTAAACACTGGGGTTCTATAACAGTCCCTGCTTTGATCTGCAGTAAACACTGGGGTTCTATAACAGTCCCTGATTTGATCTGCAGTAAACACTGGGGTTCTATAACAGTCCCTGCTTTGATCTGCAGTAAACACTGGGGTTCTATAACAGTCCCTGATTTGATCTGCAGTAAACACTGGGGTTCTATAACAGTCCCTGTTTTGATCTGCAGTAAACACTGGGGTTCTATAACAGTCCCTGATTTGATCTGCAGTAAACACTGGGGTTCTATAACAGTCCCTGCTTTGATCTGCAGTAAACACTGGGGTTCTATAACAGTCCCTGATTTGATCTGCAGTAAACACTGGGGTTCTATAACAGTCCCTGCTTTGATCTGCAGTAAACACTGGGGTTCTATAACAGTCCCTGCTTTGATCTGCAGTAAACACTGGGGTTCTATAACAGTCCCTGATTTGATCTGCAGTAAACACTGGAGTTCTATAACAGTCCCTGATTTGATCTGCAGTAAACACTGGGGTTCTATAACAGTCCCTGATTTGATCTGCAGTAAACACTGGGGTTCTATAACAGTCCCTGCTTTGATCTGCAGTAAACACTGGGGTTCTATAACAGTCCCTGATTTGATCTGCAGTAAACACTGGGGTTCTATAACAGTCCCTGCTTTGATCTGCAGTAAACACTGGGGTTCTATAACAGTCCCTGATTTGATCTGCAGTAAACACTGGGGTTCTATAACAGTCCCTGATTTGATCTGCAGTAAACACTGGGGTTCTATAACAGTCCCTGATTTGATCTGCAGTAAACACTGGGGTTCTATAACAGTCCCTGATTTGATCTGCAGTAAACACTGGGGTTCTATAACAGTCCCTGATTTGATCTGCAGTAAACACTGGGGTTCTATAACAGTCCCTGTTTTGATCTGCAGTAAACACTGGGGTTCTATAACAGTCCCTGATTTGATCTGCAGTAAACACTGGGGTTCTATAACAGTCCCTGTTTTGATCTGCAGTAAACACTGGGGTTCTATAACAGTCCCTGATTTGATCTGCAGTAAACACTGGGGTTCTATAACAGTCCCTGTTTTGATCTGCAGTAAACACTGGGGTTCTATAACAGTCCCTGATTTGATCTGCAGTAAACACTGGGGTTCTATAACAGTCCCTGTTTTGATCTGCAGTAAACACTGGGGTTCTATAACAGTCCCTGATTTGATCTGCAGTAAACACTGGAGTTCTATCCCACAGCCCATGGCTGACTGTCTGCAGCCCTTGACTACAAGCCACTGATGCAGACCTTTGGAAAATCTACATTTTAAAAAGTCTAATAAATCCATGCAATGTAGCAGACACCTTCACAATAAATCCATTATTTATTATAGACAGGTCTAAAGAAACATGATATTAAGGAAATGTAGTATATTTCAGAAGAACAGAATAGCATACTCTGAGTTGTCATTATGTTAGGTCCTGATCTGGCTATGCCATATGGCTGCGGGCTACACTAGTTCATTTAGCAGACAAGATTTGCTTAGAATGTCGTGGCATTATTTTATAATATTTTATTATATGAAGAATACAATTGAACAAAGCTAAATAAAGAGACACAATATTTTTTTTACAAACGATTTGAGGAAGTGTGCAGCTGTGTTGAGAGATTAACAAAGAAATACAGTTGATGTCGGAAGTTAACGAACACCGTAACCAAATATATTTAAACTCAGTTTTTCACAATTCCTGACATTTAATCCTTGTAAAAATTCCCTGTCTTAGGTCAGTTAGGATCACAACTTTATTTTAAGAATGTGAAATGTCAGAATAATAGTAAAGAGAATTATTTATTTCATCATTTATTTATGTCATCACATTCCCAGTGGGTCAGAAGGTTACATACACTCAATTAGTATTTGTTAGCATTGCCTTTGAATGGTTTAACTTGGGTAAAACGTTTCGGGTAGCCTTCCACAAGCGTCCCACAATAAGTTGGGTGACTTTTGGCCCATTCCTCCTGACAGAGCAGGTGTAACTGAGTCAGGTTCGTAGGCCTCCTTGCTCGAACACGCTTTTTCAGTTCTGCCCACAAATTTTCTATAGGATTGAGGTCAGAGCTTTGTGATGGCCACTCCAATACCATGACTTTGTTGTCCTTAAGTCATTTTGTTACAACTTTGGAAGTATGCTTGGGGTCATTGTCCATTAGGAAGACCCATTTGTGACCAAGCTTCAACTTCCTGACTGATGTCTTGAGATGTTGCTTCAATATATCCACATCATTTTCCTCCCTCATGATGCCATCTATTTTGTGAAGTGCACCAGTCCCTCCTGCAGCAAAGCACCCCCACAACATGATGCTGCCACCCACATGCTTCAAGGTTGGGATGGTGTTCTTCAGCTTGCAAGCCTCCTCCTTTTTCCTTCAAACATAATGATGGTCATTATGGCCAAACAGTTATATTTTTATTTCATCAGACCAGAGGACATTTCTCCAAAAAGTATGATCTTTGTCCCCATGTGCAGTTGCAAACTGTAGTCTGGCTTTTTCTATGGCAGTTTTGGAGCAGTGGGTTCTTCCTTGCTGAGCGGCCTTTCAGGTTATGTCGATATAGGATTCGTTTTACTGTGGATACAGATACTTTTGTACCTGTTTCCTCCAGCATCTTCACAAGGTCCTTTGCTGTTGTTCTGGGATTGATTTGCACTTTTTGCACCAACGTACGTTCATCTCTGTGAGAGAGAACGCGTCTCCTTCCTGAGCGGTATAACGGCTGCCTGGTCCCATGGTGTTTATACTTGCGTATTATTGTTTGTACACATGAACGTGGTACCTTCAGGCATTTGGAAATTGCTCCCAAGGATGAACCAGACTTTTAGAGATCTACAATTTATTTCTGAGGTCTTGGCTGATTTCTTTTGATTTTCCCATGATGTCAAGCAAAGACTAAGTTTGAAGGTAGGCCTTGAAATACATCCACAGGTACACCTCCAATTGACTCAAATGATGTCAATTAGCCTATCAGAAGCTTCTAAAGCCATGACATAATTTTCTGGAATTTCCCAAGCTGTTGAAAAGCACAGTCATCTTACTGTATGTAAACTTCTGACACACTGGAATTGTGATACAGTGAAATAATCTGTAAACAATTGTTGGAAAAATGACTTGTGTCATGCACAAAGTAGATGTCCTAACCGACTTGCCAAAACTATAGTTTGTTAACAAGAAATTGGTGGAGTGGTTGAAAAAAGAGTTTAATTGACTCCAACCTAAGTGTATGTAAACTTCCGACTTCAACTGTAGGTACTCCTATAAGCTTAATTTAGAGTTATTTATGTGACTTAGAGCCATTGTGGGTCAGTTTTGAGAGATGTTCTGTAGGAAGTCAAACCCATGGACCAGACAGGTCAGTTGGACTAGCCAGGCCAATTTGTAGAACAACTATGTTTGATTTTGAATACATTCTAAGGATGCATGATGAGACGATGATGATGATTTGATAAAAGTCTCATGAAAGGCATAAGCTCTGCTTTGGTTTTTTTAGGCACAGGCTGCACACACTTCATCAGTCTCTCATTCACAATTTGACAAGTACTTGATAATGCCTCGCATTTCCAGTCCAGCATCCCCTTTGTGTGGCCAAAATGCCCCCTAAAAGAATCCATGCCTTTTGCAGCCAGTGGGCGTTGTGACCTTGGACTGAATATAATATTAATGATCTTCTTCCCGGCTACGTGAAGCACCTCTCATCACATATCTCTCTCAGCTATCTCAATTCTTATTAGCCAATGCCCTTCACATGATCAGGTCCTTCTCACGTGAAGACAGTCACGTGGAGGATGCAACTGTACACATCCTTATCCAATTCTGAGGTGCATATTGAAGATATTGGAAGAACTGTCCACATTTACTTTTCGTCAGCCAACAAGATGAATAGGCCTAACGAACAGCAAAAGCACTAGCCTATGTCAATCTACTATCCCCCATAGTACAAAAGTCGACCTATTCTATTCTGTGCGAGAAATAAATATGCCAAACATAGTCTGGGACAGTTGTGGGATTATTACAACCACTAGCATGAAAAAACCTGTTTTACACAATGTGGCTGACGCAACAGATCAGAACGTTTAGCTTAAAATGTTGATAAACTATTAGGCTATTTCTTCACAAATATAGGCGCAGCAATGCGGACACTGTAGTAGCACACATGGCAGTAGGCTACAATCAATTAGCGGGAAAACACCATTGTCAAAAGTGACCGTTAAATGCGATTATGCATGTGATGCTTTCATTACAAAGGTGCATTTTTTATGGTGAAAATTATCTTCCCCAAACTTGAAACTCACACGCTGCTTATGTATGCCAGTTAGGCTCTACACCCCTTGTAAAGCAGCTTAATGTGCTTAATTTGAAGAACTAAACGATCACATTGAATTTGACTGCTATCATGACTCATGACTGCCGGTGTAGTGGTAACACGCTCCCCGTAACCCTCGTTATTACTAAACATTACATTACAGGATTTAAATATAATTAACGACTCAGGGAGCACACACGCACGCACGCACGCACAAACACACACACACACACACACACGCACACACAGAGTAAGAGACATCTACTGGCAACATTAAAATAAATGTGTATATTGATATAGGGTGAAGAGTGGAAAAACAGTGTATGTTAGATATTTTGAGTGTGTTTATATGCATGAAATATGTTTAATACTCACTCTGTAGACACTGTTGGCTGGTACAGTTGAGTGATTGGAGGTCGATGCCCTGGCAGTCTTTGCCCCCGGTGCCAGGCGAGGGCTGGGTACACTCTCTACTGCGCCACATGGAACAGTCCACTCCGCACTCAGACCAATTAGACCAATCACTCCAACCTCCATCTACTGAACACAGGGACAGACACAGGGTCAGAGAGAGAGATACCACACACACGCACAGAGACCAGCGTCAGAGAGAGAGATACCACACACACGCACAGAGACCAGAGTCAGAGAGAGAGATACCACACACGCACAGAGACCAGAGTCAGAGAGAGAGATACCACACACACGCACAGAGACCAGAGTCAGAGAGACACAGACCAGAGTCAGAGAGAGAGATACCACACACACGCACAGAGACCAGAGTCAGAGAGAGAGATACCACACACACGCACAGAGACCAGAGTCAGAGAGACACAGACTAGAGTCAGAGAGACACAGACTAGAGTCAGAGAGACACAGACCAGAGTCAGAGACACAGACCAGAACCAGAGACACAGACCAGAGTCAGAGAGACACAGACCAGAGTCAGAGAGACACAGACCAGAATCAGAGAGAGACAGACCAGAGTCAGAGACACAGACCAGAACCAGAGACACAGACCAGAGTCAGAGAGACACAGACCAGAGTCAGAGAGACACAGACCAGAGTCAGAGAGACACAGACCAGAGTCAGAGAGAGACAGACCAGAGTCAGAGAGAGACAGACCATGTATATACTATTAGGCATATCATATTAGGTATATAATATTAGGTATATCATATTAGGTGTATAATATTAGGTATATCATATTAGGTATATAATATTATATATATCATATTAGGTATATACTATTAGGCATATCATATTAGGTATATAATATTACATATATCATATTAGGTATATACTATTAGGCATATCATATTAGGTATATAATATTATATATATCATATTAGGTATATACTATTAGGCATATCATATTAGGTATATACTATTAGGTTTATCATATTAGGTATATAATATTAGGTTTATCATATTAGGTATATAATATTAGGTATATCATATTAGGTATATCATATTAGGTATATCATATTAGGTATATATTATTAGGTATATACTATTAGATATATCATATTAGGTATATACTATTAGGTTTATCATATTAGGTATATCATTGTAGGTTTATCATATTAGGTATATCATTGTAGGTATATCATATTAGGTATATACTATTAGGTATATCATATTAGGTTTATCATATTAGGTATATCATATTAGGTTTATCATATTAGGTATATCATATTAGGTATATACTATTAGATATATCATATTAGGTATATACTATTAGGTTTATCATATTAGGTATATCATTTTATGTATATCATATTAGGTATATACTATTAGGTGTATTATGTTAGGAATATAAAATTAATTATATTAGGTATATCATATACGGTAAATACTATTATATATGTAATATTAATACTTTTAGGTTAATACTATCATGTTGATAATATTAGGTATATACTATGAGGTAGTCACCTAGAATGCATTTCAATTAACAGGTGTGCCTTGTTAAAAGTTAATTTGTGGAATTTCTTTCCTTCTTAATGCATTTGAGCCACTCAGTTGTGTTGTGACAAGGTAGGGGTGGTATACAGAAGAGAGCCCTATTTGGTAAAATACCCTCCCCCATATGCCCCCCTAGGCACAACTACGACAACATTACCAACAAAAACGGGTCACAACTCCAGCAGATCTGTGGCATGCTGGGTATGTACATAGTCAATGGTAGGCTTCAAGGGGACTCCTATGGTAGGTACAACAATAGCTCATCACTTGGCAGTAGTACTGTAGACTACTTTATCACTGACCTCAATCCAGAGTCTCTTAGAGTGTTCTCAGTCAGCACACTGACACCCCTATCAGATCACAGCAAAATCACAGTCTACTTGAAAAGAGCAATACTCAATCATGAGGCATCAAAGCCAAAGGAATTGAATAATATTAAGAAATGCTATAGATGGAAGGAAAGTAGTGTGGAAACCTACCAAACACAATTAGGCAACTGCAAATTCAAACCCTTTTAGACAACTTCCCAGACAAAACGTTTCACTGTAATAGTAAAGTTTTAAACTTGGTAGTAGAAAACCTAAACAGCATATTTGATCAGCTTCCCTAACAAATCCAAAAATGTCAAACAGAAAACAGAAGAAAATTAACAACAATGTCAAATGGTTTGATGAAGAATTGTTACGGCGATCCTCCTCCTCTCCATCTTCGGAAAAGGAGGAGTATTGAGGGAACCAAGGCGCAGCGAAGTTTGAACACATATTTATTAAACAAGACGAAAAAACGAACACGAACTACACTTGAAATGATACAAAATAACAAACGACGTAGACTGACCTAAACATGAGAACTTACATAGACACGAAGAACGCACGAATAGGAAACAGACTACATAAACCGAAACAGTCCCGTGTGGTACGAAATAACATACAGACACGGAAGACAATCACCCACAAACAAACAGTGAGAACGCCCTACCTAAATATGACTCTTAATTAGAGGAAAACGCAAACCACCTGCCTCTAATCAAGAGCCATACCAGGCAACCCAAAACCAACATAGAAACAGATAACATAGACTGCCCACCGAAAACACATGCCCTGACCATAAACACATAAAAAACAACATAAAACAGGTCAGGACCGTTACAGAACCCCCCCCTCAAGGTGCGAACGCCGGGCGCACCAGCACAAAGTCCAGGGGAGGGTCTGGGTGGGCAGTTGACCACGGTGGTGGCTCCGGCTCAGGACGCTGTCCCCACACCACCATAGTCACTCCCTGCTTCTGTCTTTCCCTCCCAATGACCACCCTAAAACTCACATCCCCTAAATAAACGGCCAGCACCAGGAGAAGGGGCAGCACCGGGACAAGGGGCAGCACCGGGACAAGGGGCAGCACCGGGACAAGGGGCAGCACCGGGACAAGGGGCAGCACCGGGACAAGGGGCAGCACCGGGACAAGGGGCAGCACCAGGATAAAGACCAGCACCGGGATAAGGGGCAGCACCGGGACAAGGGGCAGCACCGGGATAAGGGGCAGCACCGGGATAAGGGGCAGCACCGGGACAAGGGGCAACACCGGGACAAGGGGCAACACCGGGACAAGGGGCAACACCGGGACAAGGGACAGGTCCCGGCTGATATACTCTGGCAGATCCTGGCTGAGGGACTCTGGCAGGTCTATGCAGGCTGACGGCTCTCGACGCTCATGGCAGGCTGACGGCTCTCGACGCTCATGGCAGGCTGACGGCTCTCGACGCTCATGGCAGGCTGACGGCTCTCGACGCTCATGGCGCTCTGACGGCTCTGGCTGCTCATGGCTCTCTGACGGCTCTGGCTGCTCATGGCTCTCTGACGGCTCTGGCTGCTCATGGCTCTCTGACGGCTCTGGCTGCTCATGGCTCTCTGACGGCTCTGGCTGCTCATGGCTCTCTGACGGCTCTGGCTGCTCATGGCTCTCTGACGGCTCTGGCTGCTCATGGCTCTCTGACGGCTCTGGCTGCTCATGGCTCTCTGACGGCTCTGGCTGCTCATGGCTCGCTGGCGGCTCTGGCAGATCCTGTCTGGTTGGCGGCTCTGGCAGATCCTGTCTGGTTGGCGGCTCTGGCAGATCCTGTCTGGTTGGCGGCTCTGGCAGATCCTGTCTGGCGGGCGGCTCTAGCGGCTCCTGTCTGGCTGACGGCTCTAGCGGCTCCTGTCTGGCGGATGGCTCTGTAGGCTCATGGCAGACGGGCGGCTTTGCAGGCTCATGGCAGACGGGCGGCTTTGCAGCCTCCTGGCAGACGGATGGCTCAGACGGCGCTGGGGAGACGGATGGCTCAGATGTCGCTGGGGAGACGGATGGCTCAGATGGCGCTGGGGAGACGGATGGCTCAGATGGCGCTGGGGAGACGGATGGCTCTGGCCGGATACGGCGCACTGTAGACCTGGTGCGTGGTGCCGGAACTGGAGGCACCGGGCTAAGGATAAGCACCTTCCTACTAGTGCGGGGAGCAGGGACAGGGCACACTGTACTCTCAAAGCCTACTCTATCCCTGATGCGAGGTACCGGCACTGGTGACACCGGGCTGAGGACAAGCACATCAGGATTAGTAGGGGGAGAAGATACAGTGTGTTCAGGGCTCTGGAGACGCACAGGTGGCTTAGTGCGTGGTGCCGGAACTGGAGGCACCGGGCTAGATACACGCACTACAGAGAGAGTGCGTGGAGGAGGAACAGGGCTCAGGATACGCACTGGTAGCCTAGTGCGTAGTGTAGACACTGTAGGTACTAGGCTGGGGCGGGGAGGTGGCGCCGGAAATACCGGACCGTGGAGGCGTGCTGGCACTCTTGAGCATTGAGCCTGCCCAACCTTACCTGGTTGAATACTCCCGGTTGCCCGACCAGTGCGGGGAGGTGGAATAACCCGCACCGGGCTATGTAGGCGAACCGGGGAAACCATGCGTAAGGCAGGTGCCATGTATGCCGGCCCGAGGAGACGCACTGGAGACCAGACGCGTTGAGCCGGCCTCATGACACCTGGCTCAATACTCAATCTAGCCCTACCAGTGCGGGGAGGTGGAATAACCCGCACTGGGCTATGCACTCGTACAGGAGACACCGTGCGCTCTACTGCGTAACACGGCGCCTGCCCGTACTCCCGCTCTCCACGGTAAGCCTGGGAAGTGGGCGCAGGTCTCCTACCTGCCCTTGGCCCACTACCTCCTAGCCCCCCCCAAGAAATTTTTGGGAGTTACTTACGGGCTTTTTGGGCTTCCGTGCCAGACGCGTTCCCTCATAGCTCCGGTTCCTCTCTCCGGTAGCCTCTGCTCTCCTCAGTGCCTCCAGCTGTTCCCATGGGAGGCGATCCCTACCAGCCAGGATCTCCTCCCATGTGTAGCAACCCTTTCCGTCCAATATATCGTCCCATGTCCATTGCTCCTTCTTTTCTTGTCCCTTTCTCCGTTGACTCCGCTGCTTGGCTCTGGTAAGGTGGGTGATTCTGTTACGGCGATCCTCCTCCTCTCCATCTTCGGAAAAGGAGGAGTATTGAGGGAACCAAGGCGCAGCGAAGTCTGAACACATATTTATTAAACAAGACGAAAAAACGAACACGAACTACACTTGAAATGATACAAAATAACAAACGACGTAGACTGACCTAAACATGAGAACTTACATAGACACGAAGAACGCACGAATAGGAAACAGACTACATAAACCGAAACAGTCCCGTGTGGTACGAAATAACATACAGACACGGAAGACAATCACCCACAAACAAACAGTGAGAACGCCCTACCTAAATATGACTCTTAATTAGAGGAAAACGCAAACCACCTGCCTCTAATCAAGAGCCATACCAGGCAACCCAAAACCAACATAGAAACAGATAACATAGACTGCCCACCCAAAACACATGCCCTGACCATAAACACATAAAAACAACATAAAACAGGTCAGGACCGTTACAAGAATGCAAATGCCTAAGAAAAGGAATTGAGAAACCAATCCAACCAAAAACAAAGAGACCCGGAAAACCTGAGTCTACGCCTTCACTATGGTGAATCACTAAAACAATACAGAAATACACGAAGGAAAAAGAAGGAACAGCACGTCAGAAATCAGCTCAATGTAATTGAAGAATCCATAGAATCTAACCACTTCTGGGAAAATTGGAAAACACTAAACAAACAACAACACAGGAAGTTATCTATCCAAAACGGAGATGTATGGGTAAACCACTTCTCCAATATTTTTGGCTCCATAACAAATTCCAATTGGCTATACGAAAACTCTTTAAATCATCCTCAGCTCTGGCATCTTACCCAATATTTGGAACCAAGGACGGATCACCCCAATCCACAAAAGTGGAGACCAATTTGACCCCAATAACTACCGTGGGATATGTGTCAACAGCAACCTTGGGAAAATCCTATGCATTATCATTAACAGCAGACTAGTTTATGTACTGAGTAAATGTCAAATTGGCTTTTTACCAAATTACCATACGACAGACCACATATTCACAAAATATGTGAAAAAAGAAACAAACCAAAACAAAGGCAAAATCTTTTCATGCTTTGTTGACTCAATTTTACATGAGGGTCTGCTGTACAAATTGATGGAAAGTGGTGTTTGGGGAAAAACATACACATTATAAAATCCATGTAGACAAAGAACAAGTGTGTAGTAAAAATTGGCAAAAAATACACACATTTCTTTCCAAATGTCTACAGTTAACTAGTTGGCCCTGTCCTGTGATATCGTCGGACGGGGCCACAGTGTCTCCCAACCCTTCCTGTCTCAGCCTCCAGTATTTATGCTGCAATAGTTTGTGTCGGGGGGCTTGGGTCAGTCTGTTATATCTGGAGTATTTCTCCTGTCTTATCCGGTGTCCTATGTGAATTTAAGTATGCTCACTCTAATTCTCTCTCTCTCCCTCTCCTCCCGGAGGACCTGAGCCCTAGGACCATGTCTCAGAACTACCTGGCCTGATGACTCCTTGCTGTCCCCAGTCCACCTGGTCGTGCTGCTGCTCCAGTATCAACTGTTCTGCCTGCGGCTATGGAACCCTGACCTGTTCATCGGACGTGCTACCTTGTCCCGGACCTGCTGTTTTCGACTCTCTCTCTCTCTACTACATCTGCTGTCTCTAACTCTGAATGCTCGGCTATGAAAAGCCAACTGACATTTACTCCTGAGGTGCTGACTTGTTGCACCCTGTACACACTCTGTGATTATTATTATTTGACCCTACTGGTCATTTATGAACATTTGAACATCTTGGCCATGTTCTGTTATAATCTCCACCCAGCACAGCCAGAAGTGGACTGGCCACCCCTCAGAGCCTGGTTCCTCTCTAGGTTTCTTCCTAGGTTCTGGCCTTTCTAGGGAGTTTTTCCTAGCCACCGTGCTTCTACATCTGCATTGCTTGCTGTTTGGGGTTTTAGGCTGGGTTTCTGTGTAGCACTTTGTGGCATCAGCTGATGTAAGAAGGGCTTTATAAATGCATTTGGTTGATTGATTGATCTGGTTATTCTGTCCCCAACCAATAAGGGCCAACAGCAGCACCTAGACCTTCTGCACAGATTCTGTCAGACCTGGGCCCTGATACCACAAATACAAATTCCATCTAGACACCATTGCCCTAGAACACACAAAAAACTATACATACCTCGGCCTAAACATCAGCCAGACAGCTAACTTCCACAAAGCTGTGAACGATCTGAGAGACATGGCAAGAAGGGCCTTCTATGCCATCAAAAGGAACATAAAATTTGAAATACCAGATTAGGATCTGTCTAAAAAAACTTCATTCAGTTATAGAACCCATTGGCCTTTATGGTTGTGAGGTCTGGGGTCCGCTCACCAACCAAGAATTCACAAAATGGGACAAACACCAAATTGAGACTCAAATAATACATGCATAGCAGAATTAGGCCAACACCTGCAAATGATCAAAATCCAGAAAGGTGCCGTTAAATTCTACAACCACCTAAAAGGAAGCGATTTCCAAACCTTCTTTAATAATTAAAAATTGGATGTAAAAAATGTATCACTAGTCACTTTAAACAATGCCACTTTATATAATGTTTACATACCCTACATTACTCATCTCATATGTATATACTGTACTCGATACCATCTACTGCATCTTGCCTCTGCCGTTCGGCCATCGCTCATCCAAATATTTATTTGTACATAGTCTTATTCATTCCTTTACACTTGTGTGTATAAGGTAGTTGTTGTGAAATTGTTAGACTACTTGTTAGATATTACTGCACGGCCGGAACTAGAAGCACAAGCATTTTGCTACACTCGCATTAACATCTGCTAACCATGTGTATGTGACCAATACAATGTGATTTGATTTGTGTGAATTCCATCTCTCTGCCATCTCCTTCCTAGGATACATCATCTCTGCAGGACATATACAGATGGATCCAGACAAGGTGGGAGCGGTGGTGGATGGGCCTCAACCCACGACCAGAAGTGCAGCTGCAACTGCTGCAAGTGCAGCTTACTCATTTCTACCGCAGCTTCACCCAGGGTTACAGAATCCTGGCTTCCCCACCTCTCAGCACTCACCTCTCCCAAGGTTCCCTTCACGTGGTCTCCAACAGCTAATCAGGCAATCTCGAACCTCAAACGTCGATTCACTACAGCCCCCCGTCTTAATCCATCCAGACCCGTCCCGTCAGTTTGCGGTGGAGGTCGGCGCCTCGGATGTCAGAGTGGGGAACGTCCTGTCCCAGCGTTCTGCCCAGGATCAAAAGCTGCACCCCTGCACTTTCCTCTCCCATTGTCTTACCACTGCTGAGAGGAACTAGGAACATCGAGAACTCCTCGCCGTCAAGATGGCGTCGGAGGAGTGGAGGCACTGGTTGGAGGGGGATGAAGCAGCCATTCTTAGTGTGGAATCTGGAATATCTCAGATGACCCAGCTTAGTACACCCCACACCTAACAGGCATGAACGTAGTCAGATATTCCCTCTCTTTCTGGGGTATATTACCCCTCTTTCTGGGGTATATTCCCCCTCTTTCTGGGGTATATTCCCCCTCTTTCTGGGGTATATTCCCTCTCTTTCTGGGGTATATTCCCCCTCTTTCTGGGGTATATTACCCCTCTTTCTGGGGTTTATTCCCTCTCTTTCTGGGGTATATTACCCCTCTTTCTGGGGTATATTCCCCCTCTTTCTGGGGTATATTCCCCCTCTTTCTGGGGTATATTACCCCTCTTTCTGGGGTATATTCCCCCTCTTTCTGGGGTATATTCCCCCTCTTTCTGGGGTATATTCCCCCTCTTTCTGGGGTATATTCCCTCTCTTTCTGGGGTATATTCCCCCTCTTTCTGGGGTATATTACCCCTCTTTCTGGGGTTTATTCCCTCTCTTTCTGGGGTATATTACCCCTCTTTCTGGGGTATATTCCCCCTCTTTCTGGGGTATATTCCCCCTCTTTCTGGGGTATATTACCCCTCTTTCTGGGGTATATTCCCCCTCTTTCTGGGGTATATTACCCCTCTTTCTGGGGTATATTCCCCCTCTTTCTGGGGTATATTCCCTCTCTTTCTGGGGTATATTACCCTTCTTTCTGGGGTATATTCCCCCTCTTTCTGGGGTATATTCCCCCTCTTTCTGGGGTATATTCCCCCTCTTTCTGGGGTATATTCCCCCTCTTTCTGGGGTATATTCCCCCTCTTTCTGGGGTATATTCCCTCTCTTTCTGGGGTATATTCCCTCTCTTTCTGGGGTATATTACCCCTCTTTCTGGGGTATATTACCCCTCTTTCTGGGGTATATTACCCCTCTTTCTGGGGTTTATTCCCTCTCTTTCTGGGGTATATTACCCCTCTTTCTGGGGTATATTCCCCCTCTTTCTGGGGTATATTCCCCCTCTTTCTGGGGTATATTCCCTCTCTTTCTGGGGTATATTCCCCGTCTTTCTGGGGTATATTCCCCCTCTTTCTGGGGTATATTCCCCTTCTTTCTGGAGTATATTCCCCCTCTTTCTGGGGTATATTACCTCTCTTCTGGGGTTTATTACCTCTTTTCTGGGGTATATTCCCCCTCTTTCTGGGGTATATTCCCCCTCTTTCTGGGGTATATTCCCCCTCTTTCTGGGGTATATTCCCTCTCTTTCTGGGGTATATTCCCTCTCTTTCTGGGGTATATTACCCCTCTTTCTGGGGTATATTCCCCCTCTTTCTGGGGTATATTCCCTCTCTTTCTGGGGTATATTACCCCTCTTTCTGGGGTATATTCCCTCTCTTTCTGGGGTATATTACCCCTCTTTCTGGGGTATATTCCCTCTCTTTCTGGGGTATATTACCCCTCTTTCTGGGGTATATTCCCCCTCTTTCTGGGGTATATTCCCCCTCTTTCTGGGGTATATTTGTCACGTTCCTGACCTATTTATGTTAGTTTTGTGTGTTAGTTGGTCAGGACGTGAGGTTGGGTGGGCATTCTATGTTATCTGTTTCTATGTTGGTTTTGGTTTGCCTGGTATGGCTCTTGATTAGAGGCAGGTGGTTTGCGTTTGCCTCTAATTAAGAGTCATATTTAGGTAGGGCATTCTCACTGTTTGTTTGTGGGTGATTGTCTCCTGTGTCTGTATGTATGTTCGTACCACATAGGACTGTAGCGTTTGTTTGTTTCGTTTCGATGTCGTCTGTTTTCCTGTACGTAAGTTTATGTTTAGTTATGTAAGTTTATGTTCAGGTTGCGTCAACGTCGTTTTCTTGTTTTGTAGTTTGGAAGTGTTTTGTTTCGTTTCGTGTTTGCCATCATCGTTGTTTAATAAAGATGGCTTATTTCCCAAAGCCTGCGTTTTGGTCTGAGGATCCTTCTCTCCTCACCTCATCTGAGGATGAGGAGAGCACAAGCCGTTACAGAATCACCCACCACGCTAAGACCAAGCGGCAAGGGAAAACGAAACGGAGTAAGGGACAGGAGAGAAAGGAACAATGGACATGGGACGATGTTTTGGATGGAAAGGGTTGCTACACTTGGGAGGAGATCCTGGCTGGGAGGGATCGCCTCCCATGGGAACAGGTGGAGGCATTGAGGAGAGCAGAGGCTACCTGGGAGAGGAACCGGAGCTATGAGGGAACGCGTCTGGCACGGAAGCCGAAAAAGCCCGTAAGTAATTCCCAAAAATTTCTTGGGGGGGGGCTAGGAGATAGTGGGCCAAGGGCAGGTAGGAGACCTGCGCCCACTTCCCAGGCTTACCGTGGAGAGCGGGAGTACGGGCAGGCGCCGTGTTACGCAGTAGAGCGCACGGTGTCTCCTGTACGAGTGCATAGCCCGGTGCGGGTTATTCCACCTCCCCGCACTGGGAGGGCTAGATTGAGTATTGAGCCAGGTGTCATGAGGCCGGCTCAACGCGTCTGGTCTCCAGTGCGTCTCCTCGGGCCGGCATACATGGCACCTGCCTTACGCATGGTTTCCCCGGTTCGCCTACATAGCCCGGTGCGGGTTATTCCACCTCCCCGCACTGGTCGGGCAACCGGGAGTATTCAACCAGGTAAGGTTGGGCAAGCTCAATGCTCAAGAGTGCCAGTACGCCTCCACGGTCCGGTATTTCCGGCACCACCTCCCCGCCCCAGCCTAGTACCTACAGTGTCTACACTACGCACTAGGCTACCAGTGCGTATCCTGAGCCCTGTTCCTCCTCCACGCACTCTCCCTGTAGTGCGTGTATCTAGCCCGGTGCCTCCAGTTCCGGCACCACGCACTAAGCTACCAGTGCGTCTCCAGAGCCCTAAACACACTGTATCTTCTCCCCCTACTAATCCTGATGTGCTTGTCCTCAGCCCGGTGTCACCAGTGCCGGTACCACGCATCAGGGATAGAGTAGGCTTTGAGAATACAGTGTGCCCTGTTCCTGCTCCCCGCACTGGTAGGAAGGTGCTTGTCATTAGCACGGTGCCTCCAGTTCCGGCACCACGCACCAGGTCTACAGTGTGCCGTATCCGGCCAGAGCCATCCGTCTCCCCAGCGCCATCTGAGCCATCCGTCTCCCCAGCGCCATCTGAGCCATCCGTCTCCCCAGCGCCATCTGAGCCATCCGTCTCCCCAGCGCCATCTGAGCCATCCGTCTCCCCAGCGCCGTCTGAGCCATCCGTCTGCCAGGAGCCTGCAAAGCCGCCCGTCTGCCATGAGCCTGCAAAGCCGCCCGTCTGCCATGAGCCTACAGAGCCGTCAGCCAGACAGGAGCCGCTAGAGCCATCAGCCAGACAGGAGCCGCTAGAGCCGTCAGCCAGACAGGATCTGCCAGAGCCGCCAACCAGACAGGATCTGCCAGAGCCGCCAACCAGACAGGATCTGCCAGAGCCGCCAACCAGACAGGATCTGCCAGAGCCGCCAACCAGACAGGATCTGCCAGAGCCGCCAACCAGACAGGATCTGCCAGAGCCGCCAGCGAGCCATGAGCAGCCAGAGCCGTCAGAGAGCCATGAGCAGCCAGAGCCGTCAGAGAGCCATGAGCAGCCAGAGCCGTCAGAGCGCCATGAGCAGCCAGAGCCGTCAGAGCGCCATGAGCAGCCAGAGCCGTCAGAGCGCCATGAGCAGCCAGAGCCGTCAGAGCGCCATGAGCGTCGAGAGCCGTCAGCCTGCCATGAGCGTCGAGAGCCGTCAGCCTGCCATGAGCGTCGAGAGCCGTCAGCCTGCCATGAGCGTCGAGAGCCGTCAGCCTGCCATGAGCGTCGAGAGCCGTCAGCCTGCCATGAGCGTCGAGAGCCGTCAGCCAGCCATGAGCATCGAGATTCGTCAGTCAGCCATGAGCTGCCCTTCAGCCTGAAAAGGCTGGATACCCAGAACTGCCCATCAGTCCAGAGCTGTCTCTCTGTCCGGAGCTGCCTTTCAGTCCGGAGTTGCCCCTCTATCCTAATCTCCCTCTCTATCTTCATCTATCTCTATATTCTTATCTATCCCTCTTTCTTGATTTATCTCTCTGTCCCGGTGTTGTCCCTATTAAGTATATTATTAAGAGGATTTTGTGGGGGAAAAACGAGGGTGGACATTCTTGGAGGGAGGAAGCTAGGATGGATTATGGTGGGGTGGGAACCGCGCCCGGATCCTGAGCCACCACCGTGGTTAGATGCCCACCCAGACCCTCCCCTAGACTTTGTGCTGGTGCGTCCGGAGTTCGCACCTTGTGGGGGGGGGTACTGTCACGTTCCTGACCTATTTATGTTAGTTTTGTGTGTTAGTTGGTCAGGACGTGAGGTTGGGTGGGCATTCTATGTTATCTGTTTCTATGTTGGTTTTGGTTTGCCTGGTATGGCTCTTGATTAGAGGCAGGTGGTTTGCGTTTGCCTCTAATTAAGAGTCATATTTAGGTAGGGCATTCTCACTGTTTGTTTGTGGGTGATTGTCTCCTGTGTCTGTATGTATGTTCGTACCACATAGGACTGTAGCGTTTGTTTGTTTCGTTTCGATGTCGTCTGTTTTCCTGTACGTAAGTTTATGTTTAGTTATGTAAGTTTATGTTCAGGTTGCGTCAACGTCGTTTTCTTGTTTTGTAGTTTGGAAGTGTTTTGTTTCGTTTCGTGTTTGCCATCATCGTTGTTTAATAAAGATGGCTTATTTCCCAAAGCCTGCGTTTTGGTCTGAGGATCCTTCTCTCCTCACCTCATCTGAGGATGAGGAGAGCACAAGCCGTTACAATATTACCCCTCTTTCTGGGGTATATTCCCCCTCTTTCTGGGGTATATTCCCCCTCTTTCTGGGGTGTATTACCACTCTTTCTGGGGTATATTCCCACTCTTTTTTAGAACCCAGTTCCTTCATTTGAATATAAAAATGAATTTCATCAAATAAAACTATGCTATCTTCTATATCTAGGACCCTCAGGATAAGAAATTAGAGCCAGTTTACTGAATGTAAGTACATGATTTACCTTTAGAGGTGAATGTATCAAACCAGTTGCAGTGATAAAAGCGTTTTGTTGTTGTGCATTATCCTCAAACAATAACATGGTATTTTTTGGCTACATTTTCTGGCGCCTCCCTCCTGTCAGCATCGGTCTGGACACGACAGACTGTAGTCAATACCAGAGGCTATCACCTACACTTCGACATGTAGGATCATTATTTATGGACATTTAAATACACTTGGGTTTTTCTTAACAGAATAGCTAGTTCTTTTCGGATTTCAAATCAATTTAATTGGCTATTTTGGTCAATGGTCTTGGTGCCCTGGTTAGATGTCCTTGGTGCCCTGGTCAGATGGCCTTGGTGCCCTGGTCAGATGGCCTTGGTGCTCTGGCAGATGGCCTTGGTGCTCTGGCAGATGGCCTTGGTGCTCTGGCAGATGGCCTTGGTGCTCTGGCAGATGGCCTTGGTGCCCTATCAGATGGCCTTGGTGCTCTGGCAGATGGCCTTGGTGCTCTGGCAGGTGGCGTTGGTGCCCTGGTTAGATGGCCTTGGTGCTCTGGCAGATGGTCTTGGTGCTCTGGCAGATGGTCTTGGTGCTCTGGCAGATGGCCTTGGTGCTCTGGCAGATGGCCTTGGTGCTCTGGCAGATGGTCTTGGTGCTCTGGCAGATGGCCTTGGTGCTCTGGCAGATGGCCTTGGTGCTCTGGCAGATGGCGTTGGTGCTCTGGCAGATTTGTATACATGCTGCTGTGCAGTTTGTTGCTTACCTTACTTTGCTACCTGCCAACTTTACAGTTTTTACTTTTTAATTACGTTTATATTTTTCGTTTTTCCCTCGCTCAACTTTTTTCATTTAACTTTTCCTCCCCCGGACGCTTTATCTGTACGTGGTTCGTCAGGACCTCCATCAGCCGAAGCTAAGTAGTAACAGCCTTACGGCGAGGATAGCTGTGCTGCAAGCCCAGCTTCAGACGCAATCGTTAGGCAAGGGTAATTTAAGTGTAGGAAAGGATGAAACAGCGTCTGTGCCACCAGTAAGTACAGATAGTAGTATAAATCCCCCCCGCACAGTCCCCGCAGCCGGACAACTTTCTCATGGCTTCTGGAGGGAAATTCTGTAGGAATGCTCAACCGGTGTCGCTCATTCAGCCGACAGAAACTTTCAACTGGTTCTCCCCATTAAGCAGCGAGTTGGAGTCTGAGGCTGAGTCTTCTCTTGTCTCTACTCCTCCCGCTACGGGGTCTGAGACGCCGAAGGCTCCCACCATTAGCTCTGACAAATTGATAACCATAGTCATTGGCCACTCCATTACCCCTAATATTTGACTTAAAACGAATCATCCAGCGATCATACACTGTTTACCAGGGGGCAGGGCTACCGGCGTTAAGGCTAATCTGAAGATCCTACACTGTTTACCAGGGGGCAGGGCTACTGACGTTAAGGCTAATCTGAAGATGGTGCTGGCTAAAGCTAAAACTGGTGAGTGTAGAGAGTATAGGGATATTGTTATCCACGTCGGCACCAAAGATGTTAGGATGAAACAGTCAGAGGTCACCAAGCGCAACATAGTTTCAGCGTGTAAATCAGCTAGAAAGATGTGTCGGCATCGAGTAATTGTCTCTGGCTCCCTCCCAGTTAGGGGGAGTGATGAGCTCTACAGCAGAGTCTCACAACTCAATCGCTGGTTGAAAACTGTTCTCTGCCCCTCCCAAAATATAGAATTTGTAGATAATTGGCCCTCTTTCTGGGACTCACCCACAAACAGGACCATGCCTGGCCTGCTGAGGAGTGACGGACTCCATCCTAGCTGGAGGGGTGCTCTCATCTTATCTACGAACCTAGACAGGGCTCTAACTCCCCTAGCTCCACAATGAGATAGGGTGCAGGCCAGGCAGCAGGCTGGTAGCCAGCTTGCCAGCTTAGTGGAGTCTGCTACTAGCATAGTCAGTGTAGTCAGCTCAGCTATCCCCATTGAGACCGTGTCTGTGCCTCGATCTAGATTGGGCAAAACTAAACATGGCGGTGTTCGCCTTAACAATCTCACTGGAGTAAAAACCTCCTCCATTCCTGTCATTATTGAAAGAGATTGTGCTATCTCACATCTCAAAATAGGGCAACTTAATGTTAGATCCCTCACTTCCAAGGCAGTTATAGTCAATGAACTAATCACTGATCATAATCTTGATGTGATTTGCCTGACTGAAACATGGCTTAAGCCTGATGAATTTACTGTGTTAAATGAGGCCTCACCTCCTGGTTACACTAGTGACCATATCCCCTGCGCATCCTGCAAAGGCGGAAGTGTTGCTAACATTTACGATAGCAAATTTAAATTTACAAAAACAAAAATGACGTTTTGGTCTTTTGAGCTTCTAGTCATGAAATCTATGCAGCCTACTCAATCACTTTTTATAGCTACTGTTTACAGGCCTCCTGGGCCATATACAGCGTTCCTCTCTGAGTTTCCTGAATTCCTATCAGACCTTGTAGTCATAGCAGATAATATTCACATTTTTGTTGACTTTAATATTCACATGGAAAAGTCCACAGACCCACTCCAAAAGGCTTTCGGCGCCATCATCGACTCAGTGGATTTTGTCCAACATGTCTCCGGATCTACTCACTGCCACAGTCATACTCTGGACCTAGTTTTGTCCCGTGGAATAAATGTTGTGGATCTTAAGGTTTTTCCTCATAATCCTGGACTATCGGACCACCATTTTATTATGTTTGCAATCGCAATAAATAATCTGCTCAGACCCCAACCAAGGAGCATCAAAAGCCGTGCTGTAAATTCTCAGACAACCCAAAGATTCCTACATGCCCTTCCAGACTCCCTCCACCTACCCAAGGACGTCAGAGTACAAACATCAGTTAACTACCTAACTGAGGAACACAATTTAACCTTGCGCAATACCCTAGATGCAGTTGCCACCCCTAAAAACAAAAAACATTTGTCACAAGAAACTAGCTCCCTGGTATACAGAAAACACCTGAGCTCTGAAGCTTCCAGAACATTGGAATGGAAATGGCGCTTTCCAACTAGCTTGGAAAGACAGGACAGCGCCCTCACTGCTGCTCGATCATCCTATTTTTTCAACTTAATTGAGGAAAATAAGAACAATCCAACATTTCTTTTTGAGAATGTTGCAAAGCTAACTAAAAAGCAGCATTCCCCAAGAGAGAATGGCTGTCACTTCAGCAGTGATAAATTCATGAACTTCTTTGAGGAAAAGATCATGATCATTAGAAAGCAAATTACAGACTCCTCTTTAAATCTGCGTATTCCTCCAAAGCTCAGTTGTCCTGAGTCTGCACAACTCTGCCAGGACCCAGGATCAAGGGAGACACTCAAGTGTTTTAGTACTATATCTCTTGACACAATGATGAAAATAATCATGGCCTCTAAACCTTCAAGCTGCATACTGGATCCTATTCCTACTAAACTGCTGAAGGAGCTGCTTCCTGTGCTCGGCCCTCCTATGTTGAACATAATAAACAGCTCTCTATCCACCGGATGTGTACCAAACTCACTAAAAGTGGCAGTAATAAAGCCTCTCTTGAAAAAGCCAAACCTTGACCCAGAAAATATATTACACTATCGGCCTATATCGAATCTCCCATTCCTATTGGTCACCTGTTCATTGACAAATGGAGGGGAGGGAGAGAGTGAAGGGAGTGGTGAGATTTAATATAGTTTGACTTGGCTGCTGACTGACTGGTTTCATCCTTTGAGTCTCTTCCAGTATGTGTCTGTCTGGGCTGCTGGCTGGCTGGTTTCATCCTGTGGGTCTCTCCCAGTATGTGCCTATCTGGGCTGCTGGCTGGCTTAGTCCTGTGGGTCTCTCCCAATATGTGTCTGTCTGGGCTGCTGGCTGGCTTAGTCCTGTTGGTCTCTCCCAGTATGTGTCTGGGCTGCTGGCTGGCTTAGTCCTGTGGGTCTCTCCCAGTATGTGTCTGTCTGGGCTGCTGGCTGGCTTAGTCCTGTGGGTCTCTCCCAGTATGTGTCTGTCTGGGCTGGCTGGCTTAGTCCTGTGGGTCTCTCCCAGTATGTGTCTGTCTGGGCTCCTGGCTGGCTTAGTCCTGTGGGTCTCTCCCAGTATGTGTCTGGGCTGCTGGCTGGCTTAGTCCTGTGGGTCTCTCCCAGTATGTGTCTGTCTGGGCTCCTGGCTGGCTTAGTCCTGTGGGTCTCTCCCAGTATGTGTCTGTCTGGGCTCCTGGCTGGCTTAGTCCTGTGGGTCTCTCCCAGTATGTGTCTGGGCTGCTGGCTGGCTTAGTCCTGTGGGTCTCTCCCAGTATGTGTCTGTCTGGGCTCCTGGCTGGCTTAGTCCTGTGGGTCTCTCCCAGTATGTGTCTGTCTGGGCTCCTGGCTGGCTTAGTCCTGTGGGTCTCTCCCAGTATGTGTCTGTCTTGGCTCCTGGCTTAGTCCTGTGGGTCTCTCCCAGTATGTGTCTGTCTGGGCTCCTGGCTGGCTTAGTCCTGTGGGTCTCTCCCAGTATGTGTCTGTCTAGGCTCCTGGCTGGCTTAGTCCTGTGGGTCTCTCCCAGTATGTGTCTGTCTTGGCTCCTGGCTTAGTCCTGTGGGTCTCTCCCAGTATGTGTCTGTCTGGGCTCCTGGCTGGCTTAGTCCTGTGGGTCTCTCCCAGTATGTGTCTGTCTGGGCTCCTGGCTGGCTTAGTCCTGTGGGTCTCTCCCAGTATGTGTCTGTCTAGGCTGCTGGCTGGCTTAGTCCTGTGGGTCTCTCCCAGTATGTGTCTGTCTTGGCTCCTGGCTTAGTCCTGTGGGTCTCTCCCAGTATGTGTCTGTCTGGTCTGCTGGCTGGCTTAGTCCTGTGGGTCTCTCCCAGTATGTGTCTGTCTGGTCTGCTGGCTGGCTTAGTCCTGTGGGTCTCTCCCAGTATGTGTCTGTCTTGGCTCCTGGCTTAGTCCTGTGAGTCTCTTCCAGTATGTGTCTGTCTGGGCTGCTGGCTGGCTTAGTCCTGTGGGTCTCTCCCAGTATGTGTCTGTCTGGGCTGCTGGCTGGCTTAGTCCTGTGGGTCCCTCCCAGTATGTGTCTGTCTGGTCTGCTGGCTGGCTTAGTCCTGTTGTTCTCTCCCAGTATGTGGTTCATCTGATCAACCATAGAAGTCCCTACCAGCTCTCATTAACCAGATGGGACACTCCCAAAAAAACATTACACACTTTATCATCACTGTGTTCCTTAAATTGAGGAGCATCCTACTAGTTCCAGAATTGGGATGCCAGGATGGAAAAGAGCTTTAGCAAGGTATCTCTGCTACATTCTTCCATTGGGATGCCAGGACGGAAAAGAGCTTTAGCAAGGTATCTCTGCTACATTCATCCATTGGGATGCCAGGACAGAAAAGAGCTTTGATGTACGTCTCTGCTACATTCATCCATTGGGATGCCAGGACAGAAAAGAGCTTTAGCAAGGTATCTCTGCTACATTCATCCATTGGGATGCCAGGACAGAAAAGAGCTTTGATGTACGTCTCTGCTACATTCATCGGTTTTGACTGGGTGACAAGACTTTTACTAACTTCCTAAAAGTTGCAAGACTCACACGGCAGTTCAAAAATAACAACAACGACAAAAAAGAACCGTTTCCGAATGCTGTTCAACCGTTTACACAAACCAGTCACTACAACCCTGAATTAACGCACAACTCTATTGCTGGAACATATCGTTATTTATTTTATATATCTCTGGGAAAGATGTGGAAAAAAACCCTCAGAAGAACACCACAGCGATAGATAACTAATGATCAACAAAGAATTCTGCCTCTGGAATAATTAGTGGATTTAAATAAAAAATCAGAATTGCTGCTAAAACATGTATTTTTTTTTAAAAAGCAGCAGGATAAGAAAACTACACTGACAGAAACCACAAGCCCAGTCTACCATAAACAAAACCCGACAACTAGCCACCGTATTAAAATGTCAGACAAGGCAAATCCTCATGTAAATTATTCACACTGAGTATGTATCCCAAATGGGCCCCCTATTCCCTATGTAGTGCACTGCAAAGTAGCGCACTATAAAGTGAAAAAAGGGGCCTATTTGAGACACAGATATGAATCTAAAAGACATTACACAGCTCCAAAATGTCATTGATTCATTCTAGCCCCCTGTCTGATAGTCTCCCGGTCGACCCATGTAGTCAGTAGCACATTGAACCTGAAAAGGTCACAGTACTAATGGCGATGCATGCGTCTATATCTAGAACTTAAAAGGATTCTTTGATTGTCCCCGACGGGAGAACCCTTTGAAGAATGCTTTATGATTCCAGGTAGAACCCTTTAGGGTTCCATGTAGAACCCTTTCCACATAGGGTTCTACATGGAACCCAAAAGGGTTCTACATCAACAACAACAAAAAGCGTTCTCCTTGGAACAAAAAAGGGTTCCCCTTTCGGGACAGATGAAGGACCCTTTTGGCCACAACATCTCCACAAAATGCCCACAAAATGATGTGGAAACTGAGGTGCACTTCCTATCCTCCTGCCAAATATATGACCATATTAGAGAGACATATTTCCCTCAGATTACACAGACCCACAAAGAATTTGAAAACAAATCAAATTGTGATAAACTCCCATATCTATTTGTTATATATTTTTAATGTAACCTTTATTTAACCTTTATTTAACTAGGCCAGTCAGTTAAGAACCAAGTATTATTTAAAATACCCCGGCCAAACCCGGACGACGCTAGGCCAAATGTGCACCGCCCTATGGGACTCCTAATCACAGCCGGTTGTGATACAGCCTGGAATCAAACCGGGTCTGTAGTGATGCCTCTAGCACTGAGATGCAGTGCCTTAGACCTCTGCGCCACTCGGGAGCCCAATGGGTCACAGCAGCAAGATTGTTGCCACAAGAAAAGGGCAACCAGTGAAGAACAACCACCGTTGTAAATACATCCCCATTTTTCTGTTTATTTATTTTCCCTTTTTGTACTTTAACTATTTGCACATCGTTATAACACTGTATATAGACATAATATGACATTTGAAATTGGAACTTTTATGAGTGTAATGTTTACTGTTCATTTTACAATTTTTATTTCACTTCTGTTTATTATATATTTCACTTGCTTTGGCAATGTTAACATACGTTTCTCATGCCAATAAAGTCCATTGAATCGAGAGAGAGAGAGAGAGAGAGAGACAGAGAGAGAGAGAGAGACAGAGAGAGAGAGAGAGAGAGAGAGAGAGAGAGAGAGAGAGAGAGAGAGAGAGAGAGAGAGAGAGAGAGAGAGAGAGACAGAGAGAGAGAGAGACAGAGAGAGAGAGGAGAGAGAGAGAGAGACAGAGACAGAGAGAGAGAGAGAGAGAGAGACAGACAGAGAGAGAGAGAGAGAGACAGAGAGAGAGAGAGAGAGAGAGAGAGAGAGAGAGAGAGAGAGAGAGAGAGAGAGAGAGAGAGAGAGAGAGACAGAGAGAGAGAGAGAGAGAGAGAGAGAGAGACAGAGACAGAGAGAGAGAGAGAGAGAGACAGAGAGAGAGAGAGAGAGACAGAGAGAGAGAGAGAGAGAGACAACAAATGAGTAAGACAGTAAGAGCCCACTTTCCCCAGACAGACAGCGCAGAGCAAGCAGAGCTGTGATAGAGGTCAAGCCCCAGTCTATCCCTCATCTACAGAGTGGACATGCAGTGTCTGGTGTACTGGCCTCTCCCCTCAGTCTCACACTCCGTCTAAAATGCCACCCTATTCCCTATATCCTGTAAGGTCCGATAGGGCTCTGGTCAAAACAAAAGTAGTGCACTATTATAGGGGTAGGGTGTCACTTGGGACGAGCCCCAGCCTCAGTCCCCTCTCTGTCTCACTACACTGCCCACACATGCCACAATGCAATTTGTGTTACAGTGCCCTTAGGGTTGGAATTACAAGGAGACTCTTGGGGGGGGGGGGGGGGGGGTCCAAACAATTTTTGCCTATTCTGAGACCACGTGTAATCTCCTTAAAGCTTACGGAGGTGCTCTGCCTGCTTTGTTATAGGGAGCACCTTGCATCCCCGGGTACTCCTGAGATTGAACCCATGAAGGCACTGTTTTAATCAGAACAAATCCACCTCTTGTTGCTGTGCAGATTCCACATCCTACTGCTGCTTTTGGTCTTCTACCGTTTCCTGTGTTTTTTTCTCCCCTCTAGGAGCATTAGTTGTATTCCGAAGAGGCCATATTACTTTCACTCCAGCCTGACGCTACCGGGGGGGTGACGTCTGACTACCTTGTCCTGGGAGTGATGATGCGATGAGATGTTCTAATGAGATCTCTGATTGGTTGCAGTAGACTCGGGTACTAGGGAGCAGGAAGAGTTGAAGTTAGAGTCTGACGGAGGTGGAGGGATTAGCTCTCTGCTGTTGAAGGGGCATAGGATATTTGTGGAATATTTTCTTGGGGTCATCTCTCTCTCCACTCTGCCTTCACACCGCTATGCCTCTACCTCCACTCTGCCTCCAAACCGATCTGCCTCTACCTCAACTCTGCCTCTGCCTTCACACCACTCTGCCTCTACCTCCACTCTGCCTCCAAACCGATCTGCCTCTACCTCAACTCTGCATATGCCTCCACACTGCTCTGCCTCTACCTCCACTCTGCCTCCAAACCGATCTGCCTCTACCTCAACTCTGCCTCTGCCTTCACACCGCTATGCCTCTACCTCAACTCTGCCTCTGCCTCTGCCTTCACACCGCTCTGCCTCTGCCTCCACTCTGCCTCTGCCTCCACTCTGCCTCTGCCTCCACTCTGCCTCTGCCTCCACACAGGAATCGAAAGATGTCTTAACTCCTGGTGTGTAAACTCTGGTGTGTAAACTATGGTGTGTAAACTCTGGTGTGTAAACTCTGGTGTGTAAACTCTGGTGTGTAAACTCTGATGTGTAAACTCTGATGTGTAAACTCTGGTGTGTAAACTGATGTGTAAACTCTGGTGTGTAAACTCTGGTGTGTAAACTCTGGTGTGTAAACTCTGGTGTGTAAACTATGGTGTGTAAACTCTGGTGTGTAAACTCTGGTGTGTAAACTCTGGTGTGTAAACTCTGGTGTGTAAACTCTGGTGTGTAAACTCTGGTGTGCCGTCTCCTATAATTCACCTTTTTATTCCCAATATTTTACCACATGACTAGAGTGCCGAACAATAACAGTACTTTGCTCTGCCACCGTACCACGACTAGTGATTATGTCTGCGTACCAAATGGCACCCTTCCCAAATGACACAATATTCCCTATATAGTCCACTACTTTAGACCAGGGCCCTATGTCACCCTATTCCCTATATAGTGCACTACTTTAGACCAGAGCCCTATGTCACCCTTTTCCCTATATAGTGCACTACTTTAGACCAGAGCCCGATGGGCTATATAGGGAATAGGGTGCAAATTGGGACGCAGACATAGACTTAGGCCAGTTGAGAACAAGTTCTCATTTACAACTGCGACCTGGCCAACATAAAGCAAAGCAGTGCGACATCAAGAACTACACAGAGTTAAACATGGAGTAAAACAGACATACAGTCAATAACACAATAGAAAATACTATATACAGTGTGTGTGCAAATGTAGTAAGATTAGGGAGGTAAGGCAATAAATAGGCCATGGTGGCAAAGTAATTGCAATTAAGCATTAATACTGGAGTGATAGATGTGCAGAAGATGATGTGCAAGTAGAGATCCTGGGGTGCAAAGGAGCAAAATAAATAACAGTATGGGGATGAGGTAGTTGAATGGGCTATTTACAGATGAGCTGTGTACAGGTGCAATGATCTGTAAGCTGCTCTGACAGCTGATGCTTAAAGTTAGTGAGGGAGATATGAGACTCCAGCTTCAGTGATTTTTGCAGTTCGTTCCAGTCATTGGCAGCAGAGAACTGGCAGGAAAGGCGGCCAAAGGAGGAGTTGGCTTTGGGGACCAGTGAAATGTACCTGCTGGAGAGCGTGCTACGGGTGGGTGCTGCTATGGTGACCAGTGAGCTGAGATAAGGCAGGGCTTTACCTAGCAAAGACTTATAGATGACCTGGAGCCAGTGGGTTTGGCAACGAATATTAAGCGAGGACGAGCCAGCGAGAGCATACAGGTCGCAGTGGTGGGTAGTGTATGGGGCTTTGGTGACAAAACGGATGGCACTGTGATAGACTACATCCTATTTGCTGAGTAGAGTGTTGGAGGCTATTTTGTAAATGACATCGCCGAAGTCAAGGATCGGTAGGATAGTCAGTTTTACGAGGGTATGTTTGGCAGCGTGAGTGAAGGAGGCTTTGTTGTGAAATAGGAAGCCGATTCTAGATTGAATTTTGGATTGGAGATGTTTAATATGAGTCTTGAAGGAGAGTTTTACGTCGAACCAGACACCTAGGTATTTATAGTTGTCCACATATTCTAGGTCAGAACCGTCCAGAGTAGTGATGCTGGACGGGTGGGCAGGTGCGGGCAGCGATCAGTTGAAGAGCATGCATTTAGTTTTACTTGCATTTAAGAGCAGTCGGAAGCCACGGAATGAGCGTTGTATGATATGAATCAGGGTATGAATCAGGTATCTGATCTGATAGGTATCTGATATGAATCAGGTATCTGAATCTGAATCAGATATGAATCAGGGACATGGGTTTTACCTCACAGACTACAGGGAGGAGAAACAGAGATGTGTGGCTACAGACTGACGACACAAAGGTATATTTTACCACTCTACTCAAACCAATCTAATCACAGACAAACAACCAAACAGCCAACCACCCGCTCACCAGCTTAACAATTATACCTAATCGCAAAATAAATTGATGGAAAAACAAGCAGCCAATCTAAATATTAACTAATGTATCTAAACACAAAGATTTAAATGAGCCAAAACAAGTCAAACAGTGCTAAGCCAATCAGAGCCAAGCAGAGGTGGAGCCACAGAACAGGAAGTAGCCTAGCTGAATGCCCGGGAGCGGTTGAGCGGGCGGTGTTACCTGGGCAGGTGGCGGTGAAGGACAGGAAGTAGTCTAACTGAATGACTGGGAGCGATTGAGCGGGCGGTGTTACCTGGGCAGGTGGCTGTGCAGGACAGGAAGTAGCCTAGCTGAATGCCTGGGAGCGGTTGAACGGGCGGTGTTACCTGGGCAGGTGGCGGTGCAGGACAGGAAGTAGTCTAGCTGAATTCCTGGGAGCGGTTGAGCGGGCGGTGTTACCTTGGCAGGTTGCGGTGCAGGACAGGAAGTAGCCTAGCTGAATGCCTGAGAGCGGTTGAGCGGGCGGTGTTACCTGGGCAGGTGGCGGTGCAGGACAGGAAGTAGCCTAGCTGAATGACTGGGAGCGGTTGAGCGGGCGGTGTTACCTGGGCAGGTGGCGGTGCAGGACAGGAAGTAGCCTAGCTGAATGACTGGGAGCGATTGAGAGGGCGGTGTTACCTGGGCAGGTGGCGGTGCAGGACAGGAAGTAGCCTAGCTGAATGACTGGGAGCGGTTGAGCGGGCGGTGTTACCTGGGCAGGTGGCGGTGCAGGACAGGAAGTAGCCTAGCTGAATGACTGGGAGCGGTTGAGCGGGCGGTGTTACCTGGGCAGGTGGCGGTGCAGGACAGGAAGTAGCCTAGCTGAATGCTTGGGAGCGATTGAGCGGGCGGTGTTACCTGGGCAGGTTGCGGTGCAGGACAGGAAGTAGCCTAGCTGAATGACTGGGAGCGGTTGAGCGGGCGGTGTTACCTGGGCAGGTTGCGGTGCAGGACAGGAAGTAGCCTAGCTGAATGACTGGGAGCGATTGAGCGGGCGGTGTTACCTGGGCAGGTTGCGGTGCAGGACAGGAAGTAGCCTAGCTGAATGACTGGGAGCGATTGAGCAGGCGGTGTTACCTGGGCAGGTGGCGGTGCAGGACAGGAAGTAGTCTAGCTGAATGCCTGGGAGCGGTTGAGCGGGCGGTGTTACCTGGGCAGGTGGCTGTGCAGGCGCTTTTCTGGACATTCTGTCCGTCGCAGGCCAAGCCCCCGTTCAGCGGCGTTGGATTGGTGCAGCTGCGGCTCCTCCTCTGCCAGCCCCTCCCACAAACTGCGCTGCACGCCGACCACGTTGTCCAGGTAGACCAACCGCCGTTCACTGTCACCGTGATGAAGTGATGGAGGGAGAGGAGGAGGGAAGCCACGGAGTAAGGTAGGGGAGGGAAGGATGGAGCGAGCGAGAAAGGAGAGGTGGTGGAAGGGGAGGGTGGGATAGAGGGAGGGAGAGGGTGGGTGGGTGGGTGGGTGGGAGGGAGGGAGGGAGGTAGAGAAAGTACAGGGATGGAGAGATCGAGGAAGGTAGGGAGAGGAGGAGGGAGTGAAGGGAAAAGGGGAAGTGGAAGAGAGGAGTGGAGGGAGGGATGAAGCGACAAATCAGCCAGGGTTACCCGACATGATCCTGTCTTACTACATGTATCATGGACAGATATATATATTAGTGGGATCCTGTCTTACTACATGTATCATAGACAGATAGATATTAGTGGGGTCCTGTCTGGCCACATGTATCATGGACAGATAGATATTAGTGGGGTCCTGTCTGACCACATGTATCATGGACAGATAGATATTAGTGGGATCCTGTCTGACCACATGTATCATGGACAGATATATATTAGTGGGATCCTGTCTGACCACATGTATCATGGACAGATAGATATTAGTGGGATCCTGTCTGACCACATGTATCATGGACAGATATATATTAGTGGGATCCTGTCTGACCACATGTATCATGGACAGATAGATATTAGTGGGATCCTGTCTGACTACATGTATCATGGAAAGATTGATATTAGTGGGATCCTGTCTTACTACATGTATCATGGACATATATATAAAGCTGGGGTCCTGTCTGACTACATGTATCATGGACAGATATATATTAGCGGGATCCTGTCTGACTATATGTATCATGGACAGATAGATATTAGTGGGGTCCTGTCATGTGACTACTGTTCTGTAGGTGTGTCGCTGTCAGCTGCCATGTGACTACTGTACTGTAGGTGTGATGCTGTCTGCTGCCATGTGACTACTGTACTGTAGGTGTGATACTGTCTGCTGTCACGTGACTACTGTACTGTAGGTGTGATGCTGTCTGCTGCCATGTGACTACTGTACTGTGGGTGTGATGCTGTCAGCTGCCATGTGACTACTGTACTGTAGGTGTGATAATGTCTGCTGCCATGTGACTACTGTACTGTAGGTGTGATGCTGTCAGCTGCCATGTGACTACTGTACTGTAGGTGTGATAATGTCTGCTGCCATGTGACTACTGTACTGTTGGTGTGATGCTGTCTGCTGCCATGTGACTACTGTACTGTGGGTGTGATGCTGTCTGCTGCCCTGCCAGGTAGACTCTTTGACAATGTAACTATGGTTATCTAGGCTTTATCTCTGGCTACAGTCAATGACAAGGTAACATATCCTATTTGGAGCACTACTTCATAGCCCTATAGTCCCTGGTCAAAAGTAGTGCACTACTTCATAGCCCTATAGGTCCTGGTCAAAAGTAGTGCACTACTTTCATAGCCCTATAGGCCCTGGGCAAAAGTAGTGCACTACTTTCATAGCCCTATAGGCCCTGGGCACAAGTAGTGCACTACTTCATAGCCCTATAGGCCCTGGGCACAAGTAGTGCACTACTTCATAGCCCTATAGGCCCTGGGCACAAGTAGTGCACCACAAAGGGAATAGTTTGCCAGTTGGGACGGAGCCAATGTACATCCTGACTAGAGTCATTGACAGGTGCACCAGCGGGGTAGGCTACCCTTTTCCTTGAGCTGGGAACAAAGTGACCACCGTGGGGGACAGGAACAAACGTGACACTTGCCTAATGTTGATGGGGATAAGAAAGAACGTGACACCCTGCTGCTCTTGACCTTGGTTCCATGTTCAAGAAATAACTGCAGAAATACATAAACACACCTGCTCGTGTGATGTGGTATGTACACTAGCTGTGAATATACACACCTGAGCTGTGGTATGTACACTAGCTGTGAATATACACACCTGAGCTGTGGTATGTACACTAGCTGTGAATATACACACCTGCTCGTGTTCTGTGGTATGTACACTAGCTGTGAATATACACACCTGAGCTGTGGTATGTACACTAGCTGTGAATATACACACCTGCTCGTGTTCTGTGGTATGTACACTAGCTGTGAAAATACACACCTGCTCGTGTTCTGTGGTATGTACACTAGCTGTGAATATACACACCTGCTCGTGTTCTGTGGTATGTACACTAGCTGTGAATATACACACCTGCTCGTGTTCTGTGGTATGTACACTAGCTGTGAAAATACACACCTGCTCGTGTTCTGTGGTATGTACACTAGCTGTGAATATACACACCTGAGCTGTGGTATGTACACTAGCTGTGAATATACACACCTGAGCTGTGGTATGTACACTAGCTGTGAATATACACACCTGCTCGTGTTCTGTGGTATGTACACTAGCTGTGAATATACACACCTGCTCGTGTGCTGTGGTATGTACACTAGCTGGGAATATATAACTATGTTAACAAGCATTCTCTTTCTCAAACTAGATACTGTCCGTGTCCAAATATCCATACTAGCGTACTAAATACTTAAACTGCACCCTATGTCAATTCAAATCAAACTTTATTTATAACATGCACAGAATACAACAAGTGTAGACTTCACTGTGAAATACTTTACTTACAAGCCCTTAACCAACAGTGCAGTTCAAGAAGAGTTGAAGAAAATATTTACCAAATAAACTAAAGTAAAAAATACTAAAAAATAACACAATAAAATGTCTTTGTGAGAGGTTAACTTTGTTAGCCCTTTAGCTTCACGGTTGTTTTGGATTGTTTATTGTTTTTGTCGACGTCGTAAAAAGGAATATGTACGCTGACAACGCCGCTCTTTGGTCTACTTCTGTTGACGGCCGTGACAGAGTAGCAGCAGTGTACAAAACAAATGGAAAGGGGAGGGTGTCAGTGTAAATAGTCCGGTGGCCATTTGATTAGTTGTTCAGGAGTCTTATGGCTTAGGGGCAGAAGCTGTTAAGGAGCCTTTTGGTCCGAGACTTGGCGCTCCGGTACCTCTTGCCGTGCGGTGGCAGAGAAAACAGTCTATTACTTGGGTCACTGGAGTCTCTGACAATTTTATGGGCTTTCCTCTGACACTGCCTAGTATATAGGATGTGGATGGCAGGAAGCTTGGCCCCAGTGTTGTACTGGGCCGTTCACACTACCCTCTGTAGCGCCTTAGGGTCAGATGCCGAGCAGTTGCCATACCAAGTGGTGATGCAACCGGTCAGGATGCTCTCGATGCTGCAGCTATAGAACTTTTTGAGGATCTGGGGACCCATGCCAAATCTTTTCAGTCTCCTGAGGGGGAAAAGGTTTTGTCGTCCCCTCTTCACGACTATCTTGGTGTGTTTGGACCATGATAGTTTGTTGGTGATGTGGACACAAAGGAACTTGAAATACTCTACCCGCTCCACTACATCCCCGTCGATGTTAATGGGCGCCTGTTCGGCCCTCCTTTTCCTGTAGTCCACGATCAGCTCCTTTGTCTTGTTCACATTGAGGTAGAGGTTGTTGTCCTGGCACCACACTGCCAGTTCTCTGACCTCCTCCTTATAGGTTGTCTCATCGTTGTTGGTGATGAGGACTACCGCTGTTGTGTCGTCAGCAGACTTAATGATGGTGTTGGAGTAGTGTTTGTCCACGCAGTCGTGGGTGAACAGGGAGTACAGGAGGGGACTAAGTACACACCCCTGAGGGGCACCAGTGTTGAGGATCAGCGTGGCAGACATGTTGTTGCCTACCCTTACCACCTGGGGGGCGGCCCGTCAGGAACTCCAGGATTCAGTTGCAGAGGTGTTTGGTTCCAGGGTCCTTAGCTTAGTGATGAGCTTTGTGGGCACTATGGTGTTGAACGCTGAGCTGTAGTCAACAGCATTCTCACATAGGTGTTGCTTTTGTCAAGGTGGGAAAGGTCAGTGTGGAGTGCGATTAAGATTGTGTCATCTGTTAATCTGTTGGGGCGGTATGCGAATTGGAGTAGGTCTAGGGCAGGGGTGGGCAAACTTTTTGACTCGCGGGCCACAATGGGTTCTAAAATTTGACAGAGGGGCCGGGCCAGGAGCATTTGGAGGGAGTGTTTGGGCCGGATATACTAAAGCATTAAATGTAGTGTGTGCAAACCTCATAGCACAGTAAGAACACTACAACCCAATTTATTAACTGTCTTTCAAATGTGAAAAATAGCCCTTATCAGTTAATAAATTTGTCTCAAGGAATATGCAAGATATGGCATTTACATACTATTTCGCAGATACCGGGATGAGGAAATGTAAATAGATTAAAATAACATACGCACTGTGATTTATCAAGATTGCGTCTGTTTTTAATAAGTTTCAATCGAAGGTGCAAAGTTAAAGAAATCAACATTTATTGAAAAATGGAATCACTTTCAACATTCAAAACATATTATTACACAACGAAATACTCAAGCTCAATAATATCTACTTGTGTTAAACTCCGCAAAATCATGGATGGATTGTCCTGACTGCGCGCTCTACAAACTCGCCACGGACGCCCTCGCCTTCACGCGCAAACAGTACACGTGTATCGTTGCCAAGCACACAGACATAGGCTGTATTAAATATCCTACCTGCAGCTGAAAATTTAAATTTAAATTAAGAGCGATGTGCGGCGTGTTAATAAAGCTACTGTACCGCTGCTGTGCGTAAATGCCTTTTTGTTTAACTCGCTGACTATATCTTCGTCAATCAGTTCCACGCGGCGAGTCACTGTCCTGCGTGCTAAACTGATTTTTTCAAACTTGGCTTTGCTCTCCGGACACAAGAGACCTGCTGTCTCTACCATGCACTCTTTCAAAAACTCGCCTTCGGAGAAAGGCTTGCTAGCCTTTGCTAATTTGAATGCCAGCAAATAAGTTGCCTTGGTACTTGACTCTTGAATTGCAGTTTGTCGGTGAAAAAAGTTCTGTTGACTCTGTAAATTAGCTGCCAACCTCTGAGCAGTAGCCGCCCGTTCTTGTGTTGACTGCTTGCTAGCATAGTTTGCATGCTTCGTGGCAAAGTGACGGCTGATATTGTACTCTTTGAAAACCGCAACAGCTTCTTGGCATATCAGACATACAGCCGTTGATCGGACTTCAGTGAAGAAGTATTTTGTTGTCCACTCCTTATTAAACACTCGGCATTCGCTGTCCACTTTCCTTCTCTTTGGTCCGCTCATTTTCACAGAAGGGCTTAATGGTGACGTGAAACGAAGTGAAAATTAAAGTGAAATAAAGAGAAATACGCGCCACTCCAACAACGGTCAATGTGTTTTGAGTGCGCCATCTATTGGGGAAACGTGGGCATTGCAGGGAAAGGGGAAAAAAAGGAGGTTTTTACTATAATTTGGACAAGTTCGGCGGGCCGGATTAAAAAGCCTAACGGGCCGTATGTGGCCCGCGGGCCGTAGTTTGCCCATGTCTGGTCTAGGGTATCCGGGAGGATGCTGTTGTGAGCTATGACCAGCCTTTCAAAGCACTTCATGGCTACCGACGTGAGTGCTACGGGCAGTAATCATTTAGGCAGGTTACCTTTGCTTCCTTGGGCACAGGAACTATGGTGGTCAGCTTGAATCATGTAGGTATTGTTATGCTGATGAAGGAGGACCCAAAAGCGACGTAATAGAAACAGAGTCTTTATTCCAGTCTTAAACAAACAATGATGTTCCTGGATATAATCCAAAGGTAATCCAAAACAGGAAACTGAAAACCTCTTGTCAGTAGAGAGGAACGACTGGAGACGCGACCACCGACTGCAGGTCGCTTCAGGAAGGCACAGACCGTAGCTGACATAGACACCTGCTCACACGCAACATCTGACAAATGCAAAAACACAACAGGGCGGAACAAGGACACAGAGCAGCTAACCTCAAACAAGAATCCGACAAAGACAGAAGCAGAAAACAGAGGGAGAAATAGGGACTCAAATCAGAGGGCAAAATAGGGGACAGGTGTGAAAGAGTAAATAAGTTCGTTCGGAGAATGAGAACCAGCTGGGAGCAAGAACGGAACGATAGAGAGAGAGAGCGGGAGAGGGAAAAAAGGGAGGAGGAGAGAGAGGAATAGAAAGAGGGAAAGAACCTAATAAGACCAGCAGAGGGAAGCACAGGGACAAGACATGAAGATCAAAGACAAAACATGACAGGTATTACAGACTTGGTCAGGTAGAGGTTGAAAATGTCGGTGAATACACTTGCCAGTAGGTCCGCACATGCTTTGCGTACACGTTCTGGTAATCCGTCTGGCCCCGTGGCTTTGTTAAATGTTGCTTGCCTCGAAGCGAGCATTAAAGGCATTTACCTCGTATGGTAGGCTCACGTCACTGGGCAGCTCGCGTCTGGGTTTCCCTTTGAGTCTGTAAAAGTTTTCAAGCCCTGCCACATCCCACGAGCGTCAGAGCAGATGTAGTAGGATTCAATCTTAATCCTGTATTGATGCTTTGCTTGTTTGATGTTTGGTCTGAGGGCATAGCGGGACTTATCTTCACTAGGGTAGGGGGCAGCATTCG
Organism: Salvelinus fontinalis; assembly: GCF_029448725.1. NCBI lineage: Eukaryota > Metazoa > Chordata > Actinopteri > Salmoniformes > Salmonidae > Salvelinus > Salvelinus fontinalis. Next base: position 74,554 of record NW_026600754.1, on the reverse strand, counting down.
GAATTTTGGATGAAAAGCGTGCCAAAATTGACTATATATAGACTATCACATTTAACCTAATGGAGTTATATCTTACTGATTTAAGAAGCACGACAGACGTTTATCTTATTCATGTTTAAAGAGAGTTGTGTTATTGTCAAGCTACTCATTACTTTTAAGTGACCATTAGTCTTGAACCAAAGACATCAATGAGGATGCCTCTTTATCTAAATACTCTCCGCTAACACAACCATGTTGTAAAGCAATTGATCCAAAAGCAGAGGTAAGACTTCAGGCTAATTTCATTGTCCTCTACAAGGTGGACAAAAGACAGAAAGAATGACCCAAAGTTTTACGTCTAAGATGAACAGGAAAAAACTGAATTGAACTTCTTGAACTCTAAACTTCTTACTCAACTACATTTCTTACTAAACTAAACTTCCTACTTGTAACGGCGTTCCTCTCTCTCTTCATACGAAGAGGTGGAGTAGTGATCGAGCCAAGGCGCAGCAGGTTGTGAATACATAATGATTTATTAAATAAACAAAATAGACAAAGACGAAAACGAACTATACTTTAATAAACTAACAAAATAACAAAACGATGTAGACAGACCTGAACAAACGAACTTACATATACACGAAGCACGCTGACACAGGAACAGACTACATAAACGCACAAAACAAACCGAAACAATCCCGTATGGTGTAACATCGACACAGACACAGGAGACAATCACCCACAAACAAACAGTGAGAACACCCTACCTAAATATGACTCTTAATTAGAGGAGAACGCAAAACACCTGCCTCTAATTAAGAGCCATACCAGGCAACCAAAACCAACATAGAAACAGATAACATAGACTGCCCACCCAAAACACATGCCCTGACCATAAACACATACAAAAACAACATAAAACAGGTCAGGACCGTTACACTACTAAACTAAACTTCTTACTCAACTAAACTTCTTACTAAACTAAACTTCTTACTAAACTAAACTTCATACTAAACTAAACTTCTTACTAAACTAAACTTCATACTAAACTAAACTTCTTACTAAACTAAACTTCTTATTAAACTAAACTTCCTACTAAACTAAACTTCTTACTAAACTAAACTTCATACTAAACTAAACTTCTTACTAAACTAAACTTCTTATTAAACTAAACTTCCTACTAAACTAAACTTCATACTAAACTAAACTTCTTACTAAACTCAACTTCTTATTAAACTAAACTTCCTACTAATTAATAAACTAAACTTCGTACTAAACGTCTTACTGAACTAAACTTCTTACTTAATGTAACAGGTCCTGACCTGTTTTATGTTGTTTTTGTATGTGTTTATGGTCAGGGCGTGTGTTTTGGGTGGGCAGTCTATGTTTTCTGTTTCTATGTTGGTTTTGGGTTGCCTGATATGGCTCTTAATTAGAGGCAGGTGGTTTGCGTTTTCCTCTAATTAAGAGTCATATTTAGGTAGGGTGTTCTCACTGTTTGTTTGTGGGTGATTGTCTTCCGTATCTGTGTTATGTCTTGCACCATATGGGACTGTTCGGTTGTTCGTTTCGATGTAGTCTGTTCCTGTCCGTGAGTTTTACGTTTTAGTTAAGTAAGTTCATGTTCAGGTTTTTTCGTCTACGTCGTTTTCTTGTTTTTTGTAATTTTGAAAGTGTTTTGTTTTTCGTGTTGCCATCGTCGTGTTTAAATAAAAGATGGCTTATTTCCCGAATGCTGCATTTTGGTCTGATGATCCTTCTCTCCTCTCCTCGTCCGAGGAAGAGGAGAACGACAGCCCTTACAGAATCACCCACCAAACTAGGACCAAGCGGCAAGGGAGTGCTCAACAGAGCAACAAGGACTCCTGGACTTGGGAGGAGATCCTGGACGGTAGAGGACCCTGGGCTCAGCCAGGGGAATATCGCCGTCCCAAGGAGGAGTTGGAAGCAGCGAAGGCTGAGAGGCGCTGGTATGAGGAGGCAGCGCGGCGACGCGGTTGGGAGCCCGTGAGTCAGACCCAAAAATTTCTTGGGGGGGGGGGCACACGAGGAGTGTGGCAAAGCCGGGTAGGATACCCGAGCCAACTCCCCGTGCTTACCGTGGAGGTAGAAGGCGTCGTACTGGTAAGACACCGTGTTATGCGGTAAAGCGCACGGTGTCCCCAGTACGCGTGCTTAGCCCAGTGCGGGCTATTCCACCTTGCCGCACTGGGAGGGCTAAGTTGGGCATCGAGCTGGATGTCATGAAGCCGGCCCAACGTATCTGGCCTCCAGTACGTCTCCTCGGGCCGGCGTACATGGCACCAGCCTTACAGGTGGTGTCCCCGGTTCGCCTGCATAGCCCAGTGCGGGCTATTCCACCTCGCCGCACTGGCAGGGCTACGGGGACCATTCAACCTGGTAGGGTTGGGGAGGCTCGGTGCTCAAGAGCACGTGTCCTCCTTCACGGTCCGGTAGACCCGGTGCCACCTCCATGTACCAGTCCTCCGGTGGCAGCCCCCCGTACCAGGCTGTCTCTCCGGGTTCTCTCTCCAGCTGTTTCCTCCTCTCCAGCGCAGCCAGTGCCTAGACCACGCACCAGGCTGTCTCTCCTTCTCCTCCCTACAGAGCCGTCCTGCCATGACCAGCCAGAGCCGTCCTGCCATGACCAGCCAGAGCCGTCCTGCCATGACCAGCCAGAGCCGTCCTGCCATGACCTGCCAGAGCCGTCCTGCCATGACCTGCCAGAGCCGTCCTGCCATGACCTGCCAGAGCCGTCCTGCCATGACCTGCCAGAGCCGTCCGGCCAGGGCCTGCCAGAGCCGTCCGGCCAGGGCCTGCCAGAGCCGTCCGGCCAGGGCCTGCCAGAGCCGTCCGGCCAGGGCCTGCCAGAGCCGTCCGGCCAGGGCCTGCCAGAGCCGTCCGGCCAGGGCCTGCCAGAGCCGTCCGGCCAGGGCCTGCCAGAGCCGTCCGGCCAGGGCCTGCCAGAGCCGTCCGGCCAGGGCCTGCCAGAGCCGTCCGGCCAGGACCTGCCAGAGCCGTCCGGCCAGGACCTGCCAGAGCCGTCCGGCCAGGACCTGCCAGAGCCGTCCAGCCAGGACCTGCCAGAGTCTCTCAGCCAGGACCTGCCAGAGTCTCTCAGCCAGGACCTGCCAGAGTCTCTCAGCCAGGACCTGCCAGAGTCTCTCAGCCAGGACCTGCCAGAGTCTCTCAGCCAGGACCTGCCAGAGTCCCTCAGCCAGGATCTGCCAGAGTATCTCAGCCGGGACCTGCCCCTTATCCCGGTGCTGGTCCTTATCCCGGTGCTGGTCCTTATCCCGGTGCTGCCCCTTGTCCCGGTGCTGCCCCTTGTCCCGGTGCTGCCCCTTGTCCCGGTGCTGCCCCTTGTCCCGGTGCTGCCCCTTGTCCCGGTGCTGCCCCTTGTCCCGGTGCTGCCCCTTGTCCCGGTGCTGCCCCTTGTCCCGGTGCTGCCCCTTCTCCCGGTGCTGGCCGTTCATTTAGGGGATGTTCGTTTTAGGGTGGTCATTGGGAGGGGAAGACAGAAGCGGGGAGTGACTATGGTGGTGTGGGGACAGCGTCCAGAGCCGGAGCCACCACCGTGGTCAACTGCCCACCCAGACCCTCCCCTGGACTTTGTGCTGGTGCGCCCGGCGTTCGCACCTTGAGGGGGGGGTTCTGTAACGGTCCTGACCTGTTTTATGTTGTTTTTGTATGTGTTTATGGTCAGGGCGTGTGTTTTGGGTGGGCAGTCTATGTTTTCTGTTTCTATGTTGGTTTTGGGTTGCCTGGTATGGCTCTTAATTAGAGGCAGGTGGTTTGCATTTTCCTCTAATTAAGAGTCATATTTAGGTAGGGTGTTCTCACTGTTTGTTTGTGGGTGATTGTCTTCCGTATCTGTGTTATGTCTTGCACCATACGGGACTGTTCGGTTGTTCGTTTCGATGTAGTCTGTTCCTGTCCGTGAGTTTTACGTTTTAGTTAAGTAAGTTCATGTTCAGGTTTTTTCGTCTACGTCGTTTTCTTGTTTTTTGTAATTTTGAAAGGGTTTTGTTTTTCGTGTTGCCATCGTCGTGTTTAAATAAAAGATGGCTTATTTCCCGAATGCTGCATTTTGGTCTGATGATCCTTCTCTCCTCTCCTCGTCCGAGGAAGAGGAGAACGACAGCCCTTACACTTAACTAAACTTCTTACTCAACTAAACTTCTTACTAAACTAAACTTCCTACTAAACTAAACTTCTTAAAACACTAAACTTCTTACTAAACTTCGTACTAAACTAAACTTCTTACTAAACTTCTTACTCAACTAAACTTCTTACTAAACTAAACTTCTTACTAAACTAAACTTCTTACTAAACTAAACTTCTTACTAAACTAAACTTCTTACTAAACTAAACTTCTTAAAACACTAAACTTCTTACTAAACTTCTTACTCAACTAAACTTCTTACTAACTAAACTTCTTACTAACTAAACTTCTTACTAAACGTCATACTAAACTAAACTTCTTACTAAACTAAACTTCTTACTAAACTAAACTTCTTACTAAACTAAACTTCTTACTAAACTAAACTTCTTACTAAACTTCTTACTAAACTAAACTTCTTACTAAACTAAACTTCTTACTAAACTAAACTTCTTACTAAACTTCTTACTAAGCTTCACTTCTTATACATCTTTTCGAACTAATTCTAAATAACACATTGAAAATGCCAAGCCACATATAAGGACTGAGCAGTGTGCGTAGTGTAAAGTATGTTTGGTCTCTTTTTCTTGGCATAACAGCTACTGATTCCATGTGGTTCATGGAATGTAGGCTACATCACCATGTCATTTACCATCACCTTTAACACTCGAAAGACATGAAATACATGGCCGTTCTTAATCTGCTCTGCCTGACGCCATCTCTGCTATCGCCCCCAAAAAAATTAGTCCTGGACTGAATTCATCTCGACAAATTTCAAACTATACATTGTAATGGCTAGTATCAACTAGTGTCCCGTAGTGTGTGCCTGGGTCAAATCAAACCAAATCTAATTGTATTTGTCATATGCTTCATAAACAACAGGTGTAGACTAACAGTGAAATGCTTGGTAAACAACAGGTTTAACTAACAGTGAAATGCTTGGTGAACAACAGGTGTTGACTAACAGTGAAACGCTGACTGACGGTCGTTCCCAGCAATACAGAGAGAAAGAAATTTGAGAAATTTGAGAAATAATAATATTATAATAATAATTATAAATATAACAATAATAAATACACAACGAGTAACCTGACTATATACACAGAGTACCAGTACTGAGTCATATAGTACCAGTACTGAGTCAATGAGTAACCTGACTATATACACAGAGTACCGGTACTGCGTCAATGAGTAACCTGACTATATACACCGAGTACCAGTACTGAGTAAATGAGTAACCTGACTATATACACAGAGTACCAGTACTGAGTCAATGAGTAACCTGACTATATACACAGAGTACCAGTACTGAGTCAATGAGTAACCTGACTTTATACACAGAGTAACAGTACTGAGTCAATGAGTAACCTGACTTGGTCAGTGCAGATAGTCTTGGTAGCTATTTAACTAACTATTGAACTAACTATTGAACTAACTATTTAACTCTTATGGATTGTGGGGTAGAAGTTGTTCAGGGTCCTGTTGGTTCCAGACCGTTTTCCGTGCGGTAGCAGAGAGAACAGTCTATAACTTGGGTGGCTGGAGTCTTTGATAATGTTTAGGGCCTTCCTCTGACACCGCCTGGTATAGAGGTCCTGGATGGCACGGAGCTCGGTCCCAGTGATGTACTGGGCTGTCCCCACCACCCTCTGGTATAGATGTCCTGGATGGCAGGGAGCTCGGTCCCAGTGATGTACTGGGCTGTCCTCACCACCCTCTGGTATAGAGGTCCTGGATGACAGGGAGCTCGGCTCCAGGGATGTACTGGGCTGTCCTCACCACCCTCTGGTATAGAGGTCCTGGATGGCAGGGAGCTCGGCCTCAGTGATGTACTGGGCTGTCCTCACCACCCTCTGGTATAGAGGTCCTGGATGGCAGGGAGCTCGGCCCCAGTGATGTACTGGGCTGTCCTCACCACCCTCTTGTATAGAGGTCCTGGATGGCAGGGAGCTCGGTCCCAGTGATGTACTGGGCTGTCCGCACCACCCTCTGATATAGAGGTCCTGGATGGCAGGGAGCTCGGCCCCAGTGATGTACTGGGCTGTCCTCACCACCCTCTGGTATAGAGGTCCTGGATGGCAGGGAGCTCGGTCCCAGTGATGTACTGGGCTGTCCACACCACCACCTGGTATAGAGGTCCTGGATGGCAGGGAGCTCGGCCCCAGTGATGTACTGGGCTGTCCACACCACCCTCTGGTATAGAGGTCCTGGATGGCAGGGAGCTCGGTCCCAGTGATGTACTGGGCTGTCCGCACCACCCTCTGATATAGAGGTCCTGGATGACAGGGAGCTCGGCTCCAGGGATGTACTGGGCTGTCCTCACCACCCTCTGGTATAGAGGTCCTGGATGGCAGGGAGCTCGGCCTCAGTGATGTACTGGGCTGTCCTCACCACCCTCTGATATAGAGGTCCTGGATGGCAGGGAGCTCGGCCTCAGTGATGTACTGGGCTGTCCGTATCACCCTCTGGTATAGAGGTCCTGGATGGCACGGAGCTCGGCCCCAGTGATGTACTGGGCTGTCCCCACCACCCTCTGGTATAGAGGTCCTGGATGGCAGGGAGCTCGGCCTCAGTGATGTACTGGGCTGTCCGCACCACCCTCTGTAGCGCCTTGCGGTCGGAGTCCGAGCACCGTGCCATACCAAGCGATGCTGCCTCCAGTCAAGACGCTCTCAACTTTTTTGAGGATCTGAGGGATCCAGCCTCCTGAGGGGGGAAAGTCGTTGTTGTGTTGGTGTGTGTGTGTGTGGACAATGACAGATCCTTAATGGCGTGGACACCGAGTAACGTGAAACTCTCGACCCTATCCACTACAGCCCCATTGATGTGAATGGGAGGGGGGGGGGGGGGGGGGGGGCGTGCTCGGACATCCGTTTCCTGTAGTCCACGATCAGCAACATTTGTCTTGCTGACGTTGAGGGAGAGGTTGTTGTCTTGGCAACACACTGTGTGTGTGTGTTGGTGTGTATGTTCGCGCACGTCTCTGTGTGTTGTCCTGCTCCTGCGTGCTCGTGCTCGCCGTCAGACTTCAATACTGGCACATCATGGGTAGAATTGGATCATGAAAGTTGATTGGATGGAATCAAGTCTTCAGAATTCTAATCAACTTTCTATATTTACTCTCCTGTTCCCAAATGGTGCCCTATTCTTTATATAGTGCACTATGTTTGACCAGAGCCCTATAAGCCCTATAAGCCCCCGTCAAAAGTAGTGTACACTATGTAATAGGGTGCCACTGGGGACGTGGCATCCTTCTCTTTTCTTCTTAAATTAACTGATTTGTTGACTCGGAAGCCTTTGGACTAGTACTCCCTCTGAAATTGGCCTGCTTCTCTGCTCTATCTCCCCCCTGCAACCTCTCTCCCCCGTCTCTCTCTCTCTCTCTCTCTCTCTCTCTCTCTCTCTCTCTCTCTCTCTCTCTCTCTCTCTCGCTCTCTCTCTCGCTCTCTCTCTCTCTCTCTCTCTCTCTCTCTCTCTCCCTCTCTCTCTCTCTCCCTCTCTCTCTCTCTCTCTCCCTCTCTCTCCCTCTCTCTCCCTCGCTGCTCGCTGCTCATCTTCTCCCAACTGGGCCTCCGTGGCTGAATCATTTCCTTGTCCTCTCTCTGCAATTGATTGCCCACCACGGCGTGATAAATTGCCAAGACACTCTGCCACTGATTACCTCTAAGCACAGAGTGGCTGCACCACGTCAGACTGCCTGCCCCCTCGTTATCACGTAACCAACCCGGCTACCCTCCCTCCGTACCACCATCCCTCCCTATCACCTTCCCTACTGCCCACCACCCCGCCAAGGAAAATACAGAGGCTGTCTACCAAATGGTGTACTATTCCATATATAGGGCTCAGGTCAAAAGTAGTGCACTATGTAAGGAATAGGGTGTAATTTTTGGAGGATACCATACTATTATAACTCACTACACACTACACCTAGAGTTCAGTCTGAGCCCTGGCCTCTGAGAACTCAAAGTACGTAAATGGACATATTTTTAATGTGAAGTTCGTGTAGACTATTTTAGAGGTTGTGGTAATGACAGTGATTAACGTGACAATCGAAGAACATTTGTGTTTGTTTTTTTTGTATGATTTGAATAAAGAACTATATTACACAAACGAGCGACCTGCAATTTATGCTCCATTTCTCTGGGTCGCAGGGCTTTAAGTGCGAGGCTTCATTGATTGACGTTATTAAAAAGCAAGCAAAAGAAAGCAAATGGGTCTCGGGGCGCTCTATTCAATTTAACTCTTCCATTATTAATCGGGTAAAACAAAAAAAAAGGGAAATTCAAAGACTAATCCTTTCAATCATCTCTCAACAACATGACTAAAAATCAAGAATCATTTTAGGAGTCCGCAGTTTTTTCACTTTTTCAAACGCTGGAGGCTGAGAGGACAACAGAGAGGAGAATAATGACATTTAATGGAATTAAACTAGGCTCATTACAAACTATTCATGGTTGGAATTATAGACTAGTTGTTACTATATCATCTGTCTGTGTAGACTAGTTGTTACTATATCAGCTGTCTGTGTCTGTGTAGACTAGTTGTTACTATATCAGCTGTCTGTATAGACTAGTTGTTACTATATCAGCTGTCTGTGTAGACAAGTTGTTACTATATCAGCTGTCTGTGTCTGTATAGACTAGTTGTTACTATATCAGCTGTCTGTATAGACTAGTTGTTACTATATCAGCTGTCTGTGTAGACTAGTTGTTACTATATCAGCTGTCTGTATAGACTAGTTGTTACTATATCAGCTGTCTGTATAGACAAGTTGTTACTATATCAGCTGTCTGTGTCTGTATATACTAGTTGTTACTATATCAGCTGGCTGTGTAGACTAGTTGTTACTATATCAGCTGTCTGTATAGACTATTTGTTACTATATCAGCTGTCTGTATAGACTAGTTGTTACTATATCAGCTGTCTGTGTAGACTAGTTGTTACTATATCAGCTGTCTGTATAGACTAGTTGTTACTATATCAGCTGTCTGTGTAGACTAGTTGTTACTATATCAGCTGTCTGTATAGACTAGTTGTTACTATATCAGCTGTCTGTATAGACTAGTTGTTACTATATCAGCTGTCTGTATAGACTAGTTGTTACTATATCAGCTGTCTGTGTCTGTATAGACTAGTTGTTACTATATCAGCTGTCTGTGTCTGTATAGACTAGTTGTTACTATATCAGCTGTCTGTATAGACTAGTTGTTACTATATCAGCTGTCTGTGTCTGTATAGACTAGTTGTTACTATATCAGCTGGCTGTGTAGACTAGTTGTTACTATATCAGCTGTCTGTATAGACTAGTTGTTACTATATCAGCTGTCTGTATAGACTAGTTGTTACTATATCAGCTGTCTGTGTAGACTAGTTGTTACTATATCAGCTGTCTGTATAGACTAGTTGTTACTATATCAGCTGTCTGTGTAGACTAGTTGTTACTATATCAGCTGTCTGTATAGACTAGTTGTTACTATATCAGCTGTCTGTATAGACTAGTTGTTACTATATCAGCTGTCTGTATAGACTAGTTGTTACTATATCAGCTGTCTGTGTCTGTATAGCCTAGTTGTTACTATATCAGCTGTCTGTGTCTGTATAGACTAGTTGTTACTATATCAGCTGTCTGTATAGACTAGTTGTTACTATATCAGCTGTCTGTATAGACTAGTTGTTACTATATCAGCTGTCTGTGTCTGTGTAGACTAGTTGTTACTATATCAGCTGTCTGTATAGACTAGTTGTTACTATATCAGCTGTCTGTATAGACTAGTTGTTACTATATCAGCAGTAAAGACTAGTTGTTACTATATCAGCTGTCTGTATAGACTAGTTGTTACTATATCAGCTGTCTGTGTCTGTATATACTAGTTGTTACTATATCAGCTGTCTGTGTCTGTGTAGACTAGTTGTTACTATATCAGCTGTCTGTATAGACTAGTTGTTACTATATCAGCTGTCTGTGTAGACTAGTTGTTACTATATCAGCTGTCTGTATAGACTAGTTGTTACTATATCAGCTGTCTGTATAGACTAGTTGTTACTATATCAGCAGTAAAGACTAGTTGTTACTATATCAGCTGTCTGTGTAGACTAGTTGTTACTATATCAGCTGTCTGTATAGACTAGTTGTTACTATATCAGCTGTCTGTATAGACTAGTTGTTACTATATCAGCTGTCTGTGTAGACTAGTTGTTACTATATCAGCTGTCTGTATTGACTAGTTGTTACTATATCAGCTGTCTGTGTAGACTAGTTGTTACTATATCAGCTGTCTGTATTGACTAGTTGTTACTATATCAGCTGTCTGTGTAGACTAGTTGTTACTATATCAGCTGTCTGTGTAGACTAGTTGTTACTATATCAGCTGTCTGTATAGACTAGTTGTTACTATATAAGCTGTCTGTGTCTGTGTAGACTAGTTGTTACTATATCAGCTGGCTATGTAGACTAGTTGTTACTATATCAGCTGTCTGTGTCTGTGTAGACTAGTTGTTACTATATCAGCTGTCTGTATAGACTAGTTGTTACTATATCAGCTGTCTGTGTAGACTAGTTGTTACTATATCAGCTGTCTGTGTCTGTGTAGACTAGTTGTTACTATATCAGCTGTCTGTATAGACTAGTTGTTACTATATCAGCTGTCTGTGTCTGTATAGACTAGTTGTTACTATATCAGCTGTCTGTATAGACTAGTTGTTACTATATCAGCTGTCTGTGTAGACTAGTTGTTACTATATCATCTGTCTGTGTAGACTAGTTGTTACTATATCAGCTGTCTGTGTCTGTGTAGACTAGTTGTTACTATATCAGCTGTCTGTGTCTGTATAGACTAGTTGTTACTATATCAGCTGTCTGTATAGACTAGTTGTTACTATATCAGCTGTCTGTGTAGACTAGTTGTTACTATATCAGCTGGCTGTGTCTGTATAGACTAGTTGTTACTATATCAGCTGTCTGTATAGACTAGTTGTTACTATATCAGCTGTCTGTGTCTGTATATACTAGTTGTTACTATATCAGCTGTCTGTGTAGACTAGTTGTTACTATATCAGCTGTCTGTATATACTAGTTGTTACTATATCAGCTGTCTGTGTAGACTAGTTGTTACTATATCAGCTGTCTGTATAGACTAGTTGTTACTATATCAGCTGTCTGTGTCTGTGTAGACTAGTTGTTACTATATCAGCTGTCTGTGTCTGTATAGACTAGTTGTTACTATATAGATACTGGAAGATTTGAGGTGGTTTCTGTATCTGTTTGGTTATCCGCTGGCAGAGGGAATTACTGGAGCTATCTAGCATCATATAAACCACAGAGTCAGTTTGTGGGCGCTTCGAGGTGTTGCAACATGCAAACAAAACAGTGTGTGTGTGTGTGTGTGTTTGTGTGAACTACGTATGCGTGGGCGTGTGTGTGTGTGATTGAAAAGTTCATACGGGCCCTGCCACTCAGTCACAACATAATCAAAACTCTCAGCAGAACTCTTGTTACTTTGGATTGCTTTGAAGCTCCCAATCGTATGTGGCCCAAACCTTTGGACAAAGCATTGACCCCTGTCTGCCCTAGTGTATATATGTGTGTGTGTGTGTGGGTGTGGGTGTGGGTGTGGGTGTGGGTGTGTGTGTGTGTGTGTGGGAGGGTGGGTGGGTGGGTGTGTGTATAAACATTTATGTGTGTGTGTGTGTGTACATTTATGTGTGTGTGTGTGTGTGTGTGTGTGTGTGTGTGTGTGTGTGTGTGTGTGTGTGTGTGTGTGTGTGTGTGTGTGTGTGTGTGTGTGTGTGTGTGTGTAAACATTTATGTGTGTGTGTGTGTGTACATTTATGTGTGTGTGTGTGTGTGCACATTTATGTGTGTGTGTGTGTGTGTGTGTGTGAGTGTGTGTGTGTGTGTGTGTGTGTGTGTGTGTGTACATTTATGTGTGTGTGTGTGTGTGTACATTTATGTGTGTGTGTGTGTGTGTGTACATTTATGTGTGTGTGTGTGTGTGTGTGTGTGTGTGTGTATGTGTGTGTGTGTGTGTGTACATTTATGTGTGTGTGTACACCTATGTGTGTGTGTACACTTATGTGTGTGTGTATCTCTGTGTGTACATATACGTGTGTGTGTGTATCTCTGTGTGTACATATACGTGTGTGTGTGTGTATCTCTGTGTGTACATATACGTGTGCGTGTGTGTATCTCTGTGTGTACATATACGTGTGTGTGTACATTTATGTGTGTGTGTATCTCTGTGTGTACATACCGTAGACCAGAACGGTGGCGGGGGAGCTCTTGCGTCGAGCCACAATGTTCTTGGCCACGCAGGTGTAGTTGGCCGTGTCCGCCAGCCTGGCCTGTTTGATGATCAGATTACGGTCCGCAGTCACCAAGAAATTGGGGTCGCTTACCGGGTCGATCACATGCTCGTTCCTCTGCCACTCCACCTGAAAATAACAGACCTGGAAGCTTCAAACAAACGGTGTGTTCATGTTCACAACCTGGGACAGACAGAGGGATGCCCCTGTCCACATCCTCGGCCCTGAGGATGATGGGTCCACTCGGGAGATTACATTACAACACACCCAGACAAGGGGGAAGGTATTCAGTAAATCATTTCAGAGCTGTAGATAAACATTGTGGATTCCACATGTGTCTCTGTCTGAAAGGTTATGTCCAGTCTAATCCCTCAGAGAGTAGCTGTGTCTCTGTCTGAAAGGTTATGTCCAGTCTAATCCCTCAGAGAGTAGCTGTGTCTCTGTCTGAAAGGTTATGTCCAGTCTAATCCCTCAGAGAGTAGCTGTGTCTCTGTCCAGTCTAATCCCTATGAGAGTAGCTGTGTCTCTGCCTGAAAGGTTATGTCCAGTCTAATCCCTGTGAGAGTAGCTGTGTCTCTGTCTGAAAGGTTATGTCCAGTCTAATCCCTCAGAGAGTAGCTGTGTCTCTGCCTGAAAGGTTATGTCCAGTCTAATCCCTGTGAGAGTAGCTGTGTCTCTGTCTGAAAGGTTATGTCCAGTCTAATCCCTCAGAGAGTAGCTGTGTCTCTGTCTGAAAGGTTATGTCCAGTCTAATCCCTGTGAGAGAAACTGTGTCTCTGTCTGAAAGGTTATGTCCAGTCTAATCCCCGTGAGAGTAGCTGTGTCTCTGCCTGAAAGGTTATGTCCAGTCTAATCCCTCAGAGAGTAGCTGTGTCTCTGCCTGAAAGGTTATGTCCAGTCTAATCCCTCAGAGAGTAGCTGTGTCTCTGTCTGAAAGGTTATGTCCAGTCTAATCCCTGTGAGAGTATCTGTGTCTCTGTCCAGTCTAATCCCTGTGAGAGTAGCTGTGTCTCTGTCCAGTCTAATCCCTCAGAGAGTAGCTGTGTCTCTGTCTGAAAGGTCATGTCCAGTCTAATCCCTGTGAGAGTAGATGTGTCTCTGTCCAGTCTAATCCCTCAGAGAGTAGCTGTTTCTCTGTCCAGTCTAATCCCTCAGAGAGTAGATGTGTCTCTGTCCAGTCTAATCCCTCAGAGAGTAGCTGTTTCTCTGTCCAGTCTAATCCCTCAGAGAGTAGCTGTGTCTCTGTCTGAAAGGTTATGTACAGTCTAATCCCTGTGAGAGTAGCTGTGTCTCTGTCCAGTCTAATCCCTCAGAGAGTAGCTGTGTCTCTGTCTGAAAGGTTATGTCCAGTCTAATCCCTCAGATAGTAGCTGTGTCTCTGTCTGAAAGGTTATGTCAAGTCTAATCCCTCAGAGAGTAGCTGTGTCTCTGCCTGAAAGGTTATGTCCAGTCTAATCCCTGAGAGTAGCTGTGTCTCTGTCTGAAAGGTTATGTCCAGTCTAATCCCTCAGAGAGTAGCTGTGTCTCTGTCCAGTCTAATCCCTCAGAGAGTAGCTGTGTCTCTGTCTGAAAGGTTATGTCCAGTCTAATCCCTGTGAGAGTAGCTGTGTCTCTGCCTGTAAGGTTATGTCCAGTCTAATCCCTCAGAGAGTAGCTGTGTCTCTGTCCAGTCTAATCCCCGTGAGAGTAGCTGTGTCTCTGTCTGAAAGGTTATGTCCAGTCTAATCCCTGTGAGATTAGCTGTGTCTCTGCCTGAAAGGTTATGCCCAGTCTAATCCCTGTGAGAGTAGCTGTGTCTCTGTCTGAAAGGTTATGTCTAGTCTAATCCCTGTGAGAGTAGCTGTGTCTCTGTCTGAAAGGTTATGTCCAGTCTAATCCCTCAGAGAGTAGCTGTGTCTCTGTCTGTAAGGTTTTGTCCAGTCTAATCCCTGTGAGAGTAGATGTGTCTCTGTCTGAAAGGTTATGTCCAGTCTAATCCCCGTGAGAGTAGCTGTGTCTCTGCCTGAAAGGTTATGTCCAGTATAATCCCTCAGAGAGTAGCTGTGTCTCTGCCTGAAAGGTTATGTCCAGTCTAATCCCTCAGAGAGTAGCTGTGTCTCTGTCTGAAAGGTTATGTCCAGTCTAATCCCTGTGAGAGTAGCTGTGTCTCTGTCCAGTCTAATCCCTGTGAGAGTAGCTGTGTCTCTGTCCAGTCTAATCCCTCAGAGAGTAGCTGTGTCTCTGTCTGAAAGGTCATGTCCAGTCTAATCCCTGTGAGAGTAGATGTGTCTCTGTCCAGTCTAATCCCTCAGAGAGTAGCTGTTTCTCTGTCCAGTCTAATCCCTCAGAGAGTAGATGTGTCTCTGTCCAGTCTAATCCCTCAGAGAGTAGCTGTTTCTCTGTCCAGTCTAATCCCTCAGAGAGTAGCTGTGTCTCTGTCTGAAAGGTTATGTACAGTCTAATCCCTGTGAGAGTAGCTGTGTCTCTGTCCAGTCTAATCCCTCAGAGAGTAGCTGTGTCTCTGTCTGAAAGGTTATGTCCAGTCTAATCCCTCAGATAGTAGCTGTGTCTCTGTCTGAAAGGTTATGTCAAGTCTAATCCCTCAGAGAGTAGCTGTGTCTCTGCCTGAAAGGTTATGTCCAGTCTAATCCCTCAGAGAGTAGCTGTGTCTCTGTCTGAAAGGTTATGTCCAGTCTAATCCCTGTGAGAGTAGCTGTGTCTCTGCCTGTAAGGTTATGTCCAGTCTAATCCCTCAGAGAGTAGCTGTGTCTCTGTCCAGTCTAATCGCCGTGAGAGTAGCTGTGTCTCTGTCTGAAAGGTTATGTCCAGTCTAATCCCTGTGAGATTAGCTGTGTCTCTGCCTGAAAGGTTATGCCCAGTCTAATCCCTGTGAGAGTAGCTGTGTCTCTGTCTGAAAGGTTATGTCTAGTCTAATCCCTGTGAGAGTAGCTGTGTCTCTGTCTGAAAGGTTATGTCCAGTCTAATCCCTCAGAGAGTAGCTGTGTCTCTGTCTGTAAGGTTATGTCCAGTCTAATCCCTGTGAGAGTAGATGTGTCTCTGTCTGAAAGGTTATGTCCAGTCTAATCCCTCAGAGAGTAGCTGTGTCTCTGTCCAGTCTAATCCCTGTGAGAGTAGTTGTGTCTCTGTCTGAAAGGTTATGTCCAGTCTAATCCCTGTGAGAGTAGCTGTGTCTCTGTCCAGTCTAATCCCTCAGAGAGTAGCTGTGTCTCTGCCTGAAAGGTTATGTCCAGTCTAATCCCTCAGAGAGTAGCTGTGTCTCTGCCTGAAAGGTTATGTCCAGTCTAATCCCTCAGAGAGTAGCTGTGTCTCTGCCTGAAAGGTTATGTCTAGTCTAATCCCTGTGAGAGTAGCTGTGTCTCTGCCTGAAAGGTTATGTCCAGTCTAATCCCTCAGAGAGTTGCTGTGTCTCTGTCCAGTCTAATCCCTCAGAGAGTAGCTGTGTCTCTGCCTGAAAGGTTATGTCCAGTCTAATCCCTGTGAGATTAGCTGTGTCTCTGCCTGAAAGGTTATGTCCAGTCTAATCCCTGTGAGAGTAGCTGTGTCTCTGTCTGAAAGGTTATGTCCAGTCTAATCCCTGTGAGAGTAGATGTGTCTCTGCCTGAAAGGTTATGTCCAGTCTAATCCCTGTGAGAGTAGCTGTGTCTCTGTCTGAAAGGTTATGTCCAGTCTAATCCCTCAGAGAGTAGCTGTGTCTCTGCCTGAAAGGTTATGTCCAGTCTAATCCCTCAGAGAGTAGCTGTGTCTCTGTCTGAAAGGTTATGTCCAGTCTAATCCCTCAGAGAGTAGCTGTGTCTCTGCCTGTAAGGTTATGTCCAGTCTAATCCCTCAGAGAGTAGCTGTGTCTCTGTCTGAAAGGTTATGTCCAGTCTAATCCCTCAGAGAGTAGCTGTGTCTCTGCCTGTAAGGTTATGTCCAGTCTAATCCCTCAGAGAGTAGCTGTAACTCTGTCCAGTCTAATCCCCGTGAGAGTAGCTGTGTCTCTGTCTGAAAGATTATGTCCAGTCTAATCCCTGTGAGATTAGCTGTGTCTCTGCCTGAAAGGTTATGTCCAGTCTAATCCCTGTGAGAGTAGCTGTGTCTCTGTCTGAAAGGTTATGTCCAGTCTAATCCCTGTGAGAGTAGATGTGTCTCTGCCTGAAAGGTTATGTCCAGTCTAATCCCTGTGAGAGTAGCTGTGTCTCTGTCTGAAAGGTTATGTCCAGTCTAATCCCTCAGAGAGTAGCTGTTTCTCTGTCCAGTCTAATCCCTGTGAGAGTAGTTGTGTCTCTGTCTGAAAGGTTATGTCCAGTCTAATCCCTGTGAGAGTAGCTGTGTCTCTGTCCAGTCTAATCCCTCAGAGAGTAGCTGTTTCTCTGCCTGAAAGGTTATGTCCAGTCTAATCCCTCAGAGAGTAGCTGTGTCTCTGCCTGAAAGGTTATGTCCAGTCTAATCCCTGTGAGAGTAGCTGTTTCCCTAAATTGTCCCACGGACAGTGGTCCCTAAATTGTCTCACAGACAGTGGTCCCTAAGTTGTCCCACAGACAGTGGTCCCTAAGTTGTCCCACAGACAGTGGTCCCTAAATTGTCTCACAGACAGTGGTGCCTAAGTTGTCTCACAGACAGTGGTCCCTAA
>NW_026600754.1:35000-52500 GCF_029448725.1 Salvelinus fontinalis | reverse complement strand
ATCATGGTTAGTGAAACATGAAGACCTGTCCCCTGTCCAGATGGATCATGGTTAGTGAAACATGAAGACCTGTCCCCTGTCCCCTGTCCAGATGGATCATGGTTAGTGAAACATGAAGACCTGTCCCCTGTCCAGATGGATCATGGTTAGTGAAACATGAAGACCTGTCCCCTGTCCAGATGGATCATGGTTAGTGAAACATGAAGACCTGTCCCCTGTCTCCTGTCCAGATGGATCATGGTTAGTGAAACATGAAGACCTGTCCCCGTCCAGATGGATCATGGTTAGTGAAATATGAAGACCTGTCCCCTGTCTCCTGTCCAGATGGATCATGGTTAGTGAAACATAAAGACCTGTCCCCTGTCCAGATGGATCATGGTTAGTGAAACATGAAGAACTACAGACCTGTCCCCTGTCCAGATGGATCATGGTTAGTGAAACATGAAGAACTGTCCCCTGTCCAGATGGATCATGGTTAGTGAAACATGAAGACCTGTCCCCTGTCCCCTGTCCAGATGGACCATGGTTAGTGAAACATGAAGACCTGTCCCCTGTCCAGATGGATCATGGTTAGTGAAACATGAAGACCTGTCCCCTGTCCCCTGTCCAGATGGACCATGGTTAGTGAAACATGAAGACCTGTCCCCTGTCCAGATGGATCATGGTTAGTGAAACATGAAGACCTACAGACCTGTCCCCTGTCCAGATGCATCATGGTTAGTGAAACATGAAGACCTGTCCCCTGTCCAGATGGATCATGGTTAGTGAAACATGAAGATCTACAGACCTGTCCCCTGTCCAGATGGATCATGGTTAGTGAAACATGAAGATCTACAGAGGCCTGCTTGGCGTTCAATTGAATTGGACTTGATACAACGGAGCTGGGGAAGACGGTAGATACAACAGACCTGGCAGGTTCAAATGAGTGAGTGGAGAGGGAGTGTGGGGCGGTGTGTGTGTGCGCTCACTTTAATGTATGTATGTGTGTGTGTGTGTGTGTGTCCTTATCTTACATCTTAGTGTCTTTGTAGAGGTTTGGTAATGAGAGTATTCCTCTGTTCTTTTCTGTTCTGTTCTGTCTGGAATAATGCAAATTCATGTGACTTAATAGAGGGAGAAACAAAAACAGACGTAAACTGTCTTTGAGGCTGTGGTTGGGGGATGTCTCTCTCTCTCTCTCTGTCTCTGTCTCTCTCTCTCCCTCTCTTTCTCTCTCTCCCTCTGCTCTCTCTCTCTCTCTCTCTCTCTCTCTCTCTCTCTCTCTCTCTCTCTCTCTCTCTCTGTCTCTGTCTCTCTCTCTCCCTCTCTTTCTCTCTCTCCCTCTGCTCTCTCTCTCTCTCTCTCTCTCTCTCTCTCTCTCTCTCTCTCTCTCTCTCTCTCTCTCTCTCAATTCAATTCAATTCAATTCAATTCAAGGGGCTTTATTGGCATCTCTCTCTCTCTCTCTCTCTCTCTGTCTCTGTCTCTCTCTCTCCCTCTCTTTCTCTCTCTCTGTCTCCCTCTCTCTCTGTCTCCCCCTCTCCCTCCCTCTCTCTCTCTCTCTCTCTTTCTCTCTCTCTCCCTCTCTCTTTCGCTCCCTCTCTCTCTCTCCCTCTCTCTCAATTCAATTTAAGTGTTGATTTGATTTGATTTGAATTAACTGACCTATTGGACGGTCCCGAAGGGTTCCTAAGGTTCCAAGTGCTCTGACTGGCTGCTGAATTCAAAGCGGAGTCATTCCCCTATGTTTCAATATTTCAATAAGATTTTGAGAGGGTTTCTCTCTCCCTCTCTCTCTCTCTCTCTCTCTCTGTCTCCCCTCTCTCTCTCCTTCCCTCTCTCTCTCTCCCTCTCTCGCCTGTCCTCTCTCTCTCTCTCCCTCTCTCTCCTTCCCTCTCTCTCTCTCCTTCCCTCTCTCTCTCCTCCCCTCTCCCTCTCCTTCCCCCCTCTCTCTCTCTCGCTCTCTCCTCCCCTCTCTCGCTCCTTCCCCCTCTCTCTCTCTCTCTCTCCTCCCCTCTCTCTCTCCTTCCCCCTCTCTCTCTCTCTCTCTCTCCCTCTCTCCTTCCCTCTCTCTGTCCTTCCCTCTCTCTCTCTCTCTCTCTCTCTCTCCTTCCCTCTCTTTCTCAATTCAATTAAATTCAAGGGGCTTTATGTTAACATATGTTAACATTGCCAAAGCAAGTGCAGTAGATAATAAACAAAAGTGAAATAAACAATAAAAATGAACAGTAAACATTACACTCACAGAAGTTCAAAAAGAATAAAGACATTTCAAATGTCATATTATGTCTATATACAGTGTTGTAAAGATGTGAAAATAGTTGTTCTTTGTGGGTCTGTGTAATCTGAGGGAAATATGTGTCTCTAATATGGTCTGTACTCAAATACCCAGTGTCATATGACAGTGATTATCTGCCTATGTACTCAAATACCCAGTGTCATATGACAGTGATTATCTGTGTCTGTACTCACATACCCAGTGTCACATGACAGTGATTATCTGTCTATGTACTCAAATACCCAGATTCGTATGACAGTGATTATCTGTCTATGTACTCAAATACCTAGTGTCATATGACAGTGATTATCTGTCTATGTACTCAAATACCCAGTATCATATGACAGTGACTATCTGTCTATGTACTCAAATACCCAGTGTCATATGACAGTGATTATCTGTCTATGTACTCAAATACCCAGTATCATATGACAGTGATTTTCTGTCTATGTACTCAAATACCCAGTGTCATATGACAGTGATTATCTGTCTATGTACTCACATACCCAGTGTCATATGACAGTGATTATCTGTCTATGTACTCAAATACCCAGTGTCATATGACAGTGATTATCTGTGTCTGTACTCAAATACCCAGTGTCATATGACAGTGATTATCTGTGTCTGTACTCAAATACCCAGTGTCATATGACAGTGATTATCTGTCTATGTACTCAAATACCCAGTGTCATATGACAGTGATTATCTGTGTCTGTACTCAAATACCCAGTGTCATATGACAGTGATTATCTGTCTATGTACTCAAATACCCAGTGTCATATGACAGTGATTATCTGTGTCTGTACTCAAATACCCAGTGTCATATGACAGTGATTATCTGTGTCTGTACTCAAATACCCAGTGTCATATGACAGTGATTATCTGTGTCTGTACTCAAATACCCAGTGTCATATGACAGTGATTATCTGTCTATGTACTCAAATACCCAGTGTCATATGACAGTGATTATCTGTGTCTGTACTCAAATACCCAGTGTCATATGACAGTGATTATCTGTGTCTGTACTCAAATACCCAGTGTCATATGACAGTGATTATCTGTGTCTGTACTCAAATACCCAGTATCATATGACAGTGATTATCTGTGTCTGTACTCAAATACCCAGTGTCATATGACAGTGATTATCTGTGTCTGTACTCAAATACCCAGTGTCATATGACAGTGATTATCTGTGTCTGTACTCAAATACCCAGTGTCATATGACAGTGATTATCTGTGTCTGTACTCAAATACCCAGTGTCATATGACAGTGATTATCTGTGTCTGTACTCAAATACCCAGTATCATATGACAGTGATTATCTGTGTCTGTACTCAAATACCCAGTGTCATATGACAGTGATTATCTGTGTCTGTACTCAAATACCCAGTGTCATATGACAGTGATTATCTGTGTCTGTACTCAAATACCCAGTGTCATATGACAGTGATTATCTGTCTATGTACTCAAATACCCAGTGTCATATGACAGTGATTATCTGTGTCTGTACTCAAATACCCAGTGTCATATGACAGTGATTATCTGTCTATGTACTCAAATACCCAGTGTCATATGACAGTGATTATCTGTCTATGTACTCAGATACCCAGTGTCATATGACAGTGATTATCTGTCTATGTACTCAGATACCCAGTGTCATATGACAGTGATTATCTGTCTATGTACTCAGATACCCAGTGTCATATGACAGTGATTATCTGTCTATGTACTCAAATACCCAGTGTCATATGACAGTGATTATTTGTGTCTGTACTCACATGTGATGCCTTATGGCTCTTCTGGATTCCATAGGACACCCTGTTTCCAACCCCGACTCAAATCAGTTATCTTATGATCGTATCTCTGTGTCTGCAATTACAGGTGATCCTGACGTAGTCTTTATATCAGAGTAATACTTACAGGTGATCCTGATGTAGTCTTTATATCAGAGTAATACTTACAGGTTATCCTGATGTAGGCTTTATATCAGAGTAATACTTACAGGTTATCCTGATGTAGGCTTTATATCAGAGTAATACTTACAGGTTATCCTGACATATGCCTTTATATCAGAGTAATACTTACAGGTTATCCTGATGTAGGCTTTATATCAGAGTAATACTTACAGGTTATCCTGACATATGCCTTTATATCAGAGTAATACTTACAGGCGATCCTGACGTAGTCTTTATATCAGAGTAATACTTACAGGCGATCCTGACGTATGCCTTTTGGCTCTTCTGGGTTCCCGTAGTGCTCCAGGCGACACACTGGCACCAATAGTCATCCAGACCAAAGATCTTCTCAACCTGCTGTCTGGAGATATCTATCTGCACCTGCATGATGGGCAGACCTGCAATACAGACCATAGAGACTACAGTTAGGACCTGCAACACAGACCGTAGAGACTACAGTTAGGACCTGCAACACAGACCGTAGAGACTACAGTTAGGACCTGCAACACAGACCATAGAGACTACAGTTAGGACCTGCAACACAGACCATAGAGACTACAGTTAGGACCTGCAACACAGACCATAGAGACTACAGTTAGGACCTGCAGCACAGACCGTAGAGACTACAGTTAGGACCTGCAACACAGACCGTAGAGACTACAGTTAGGGCCTGCAACACAGACCATAGAGACTACAGTTAGGACCTGCAACACAGACCATAGAGACTACAGTTAGGACCTGCAACACAGACCATAGAGACTACAGTTAGGACCTGCAACACAGACCATAGAGACTGCAGTTAGGACCTGCAACACAGACCATAGAGACTACAGTTAGGACCTGCAACACAGACCATAGAGACTACAGTTAGGACCTGCAACACAGACCGTAGAGACTACAGTTAGGACCTGCAACACAGACCGTAGAGACTACAGTTAGGACCTGCAACACAGACCGTAGAGACTACAGTTAGGACCTGCAACACAGACCGTAGAGACTACAGTTAGAACCTGCAACACAGACCATGGAGACTACAGTTAGGACCTGCAACACAGACCGTAGAGACTACAGTTAGGACTGTCTAGATCTGCAACACAGACCATAGAGACTACAGTTAGGACCTGCAACACAGACCATAGAGACTACAGTTAGGACTGTCTAGACCTGCAACACAGACCGTAGAGACTACAGTTAGGACTGTCTAGACCTGCAACACAGACCGTAGAGACTACAGTTAGGACCTGCAACACAGACCGTAGAGACTACAGTTAGGACCTGCAACACAGACCGTAGAGACTACAGTTAGGACCTGCAACACAGACCGTAGAGACTACAGCTAGGACCTGCAACACAGACCATAGAGACTACAGTTAGGAAATGCAACACAGACCATAGAGACTACAGTTAGGACCTGCAACACAGACCAGAGAGACTACAGTTAGGACCTGCAACACAGACCATAGAGACTACAGTTAGGACTGTCTAGACCTGCAACACAGACCGTAGAGACTACAGTTAGGACCTGCAACACAGACCATAGAGACTACAGTTAGGACCTGCAACACAGACCATAGAGACTACAGTTAGGACCTACAACACAGACCATAGAGACTACAGTTAGGACCTGCAACACAGACCATAGAGACTACAGTTAGGACCTGCAACACAGACCATAGAGACTACAGTTAGGACCTGCAACACAGACCATAGAGACTACAGTTAGGACCTGCAACACAGACCATAGAGACTACAGTTAGGACCTGCAACACAGACCATAGAGACTACAGTTAGGACAACGACCAGAGGTCTACTTCAGGATTGAGAAGTTCATAGGTAGGATACAGAATAGAGTCAGAGATAGTTAGGACAGAGACCATACAGCAGGGAGGACACAGAATAGAGTCAGAGATAGTTAGGACAGAGACCATAAAGTAGGGAGGATACAGAATAGAGTCAGAGATAGTTAGGACAGAGACCATACAGCAGGGAGGATACAGAATCGAGTCAGAGATAGTTTGGACAGAGACCATAGAGTAGGGAGGACACAGAATAGAGTCAGAGATAGTTAGGAAATAGACCATACAGCAGGGAGGATACAGAATAGAGTCAGAGATAGTTAGGACAGAGACCATACAGTAGGGAGGATACAGAATAGAGTCAGAGATAGTTAGGACAGAGACCATACAGCAGGGAGGATACAGAATAGAGTCAGAGATAGTTAGGAAATAGACCATACAGCAGGGAGGACACAGAATAGAGTCAGAGATAGTTAGGACAGAGACCATACAGCAGGGAGGATACAGAATAGAGTCAGAGATAGTTAGGGCAGAGACCATACAGTAGGGAGGACACAGAATAGAGTCAGAGATAGTTAGGACAGAGACCATACAGCAGGGAAAACACAGAATAGAGCCAGAGATAGTTAGGAAATAGACCATACAGTAGGGAGGACACAGAATAGAGTCAGAGATAGTTAGGACAGAGACCATACAGTAGGGAGGATACAGAATAGAGTCAGAGATAGTTAGGACACCGATCAGAGGTCTAGTTTGATACTAAGATTGACTTCAGGTTCAATTTAGGGTTAGGAAACAGTTCAGTCAGGACACCGACGGGGGTCAGAGTAAATACATCTAGAACCAGAACTGAGGTCTATATAGAGTCAATCTAGAGCCAGAACTGAGGTCTACATAGAGTCCATCTAGAGTCAGAACTGAGGTCTATATAGAGTCAATCTAGAACCAGAACTGAGGTCTATATGAGTCCATCTAGAGCCAGAACTGAGGTCTATATAGAGTCCATCTAGAGCCAGAACTGAGGTCTATATAGAGTCAATCTAGAGCCAGAACTGAGGTCTATATAGAGTCAATCTAGAGTCAGAACTGAGGTCTATATAGAGTCCATCTAGAGTCAGAACTGAGGTCTATATAGAGTCAATCTAGAGTCAGAACTGAGGTCTATATAGAGTCCATCTAGAGCCAGAACTGGGGTCTATATAGAGTCCATCAAGAACCAGAACTGAGGTCTATATAGAGTCCATCTAGAGCCAGAACTGAGGTCTATATAGAGTCCATCTAGAACCATAACTGAGGTCTATATAGAGTCCATCTAGAGCCAGAACTGAGGTCTATATAGAGTCCATCTAAAGTCAGAACTGAGGTCTACATAGAGTCCATCTAGAACCAGAACTGAGGTCTATATAGAGTCCATCTAGAACCAGAACTGAGGTCTATATAGAGTCCATCTAGAACCAGAACTGAGGTCTATATAGAGTCCATCTAGAGCCAGAACTGAGGTCTATATAGAGTCCATCTAGAGCCAGAACTGAGGTCTATATAGAGTCCATCTAGAACCAGAACTGAGGTCTATATAGAGTCCATCTAGAGCCAGAACTGAGGTTTATATAGAGTCCATCTAGAGCCAGAACTGAGGTCTATATAGAGTCAATCTAGAGCCAGAACTGAGGTCTATATAGAGTCCATCTAGAGTCAGACTTGAGGTCTATATAGAGTCCATCTAAAGTCACACCTGAGGTCTATATAGAGTCCATCTAAAGTCAGAACTGAGGTCTATATAGAGTCCATCTAAAGTCAGAACTGAGGTCTATATAGAGTCCATCTAAAGTCAGACCTGAGGTCTATATAGAGTCCATCTAAAGTCAGAACTGAGGTCTATATAGAGTCCATCTAAAGTCAGAACTGAGGTCTATATAGAGTCCATCTAAAGTCAGAACTGAGGTCTATATAGAGTCCATCTAAAGTCAGAACTGAGGTCTATATAGAGTCCATCTAGAGTCAGAACTGAGGTCTATATAGAGTCCATCTAAAGTCAGAACTGAGGTCTATATAGAGTCCATCTAAAGTCAGAACTGAGGTCTATATAGAGTTCATCTAGAGTCAGAACTGAGGTCTATATAGAGTCCATCTAAAGTCAGAACTGAGGTCTATATAGAGTCCATCTAAAGTCAGAACTGAGGTCTATATAGAGTCCATCTAAAGTCAGAACTGAGGTCTATATAGAGTCCATCTAAAGTCAGAACTGAGGTCTATATAGAGTCCATCTAGAGTCAGAACTGAGGTCTATATAGAGTCCATCTAAAGTCAGAACTGAGGTCTATATAGAGTCCATCTAGAACCAGAACTGAGGTCTATATAGAGTCCATCTAGAACCAGAACTGAGGTCTATATAGAGTCCATCTAGAACCAGAACTGAGGTCTATATAGAGTCCATCTAGAGCCAGAACTGAGGTCTATATAGAGTCCTGCAAAATTGGTTTGAGAGTTAAAACACTGCTGCTGTCAACTGGTTTACAGAGGTACAACACAACAGAACAAACCGACACTTCACTGCTCTGTGTTTAAAGGTACAACCAATGGGTAATATTCTTTAAGAACCAATGGGTAATAGTCTTTAATAACCAATGGGTAATATTCTTTAAGAACCAATGGGTAATAGTCTTTAATAACCAATGGGTAATAGTCTTTAATAACCAATGGGTAATATTCTTTAAGAACCAATGTGTATCATTTTACAAATGAACTGTCTGTTTTGTCACACAAGTACTCATCAAATAGTGTCTCATTAAACCATATGGGACTGGCCAACAAACGGTCTCATTAAACCATATGGGACTGGCCAACAAACGGTCTCATTAAACCATATGGGACTGGCCAACAAACGGTCTCATTAAACCATAAGGGACTGGCCAACAAACGGTCTATTTAAACCATATGGGACTGGCCAACAAACAGTGTCTCATTAAACCATATGGGACTGGCCAACACACAGTGTCTCATTAAACCATATGGGACTGGCCAACACACGGTCTCATTAAACCATATGGGACTGGCCAACACACGGTGTCTCATTAAACCATATGGGACTGGCCAACACACGGTGTCTCATTAAACCATATGGGACTGGCCAACACACGGTGTCTCATTAAACCATATGGGACTGGCCAACACACAGTGTCTAATTAAACCATATGGGACTGGCCAACAAACGGTCTCATTAAACCATATGGGACTGGCCAACAAACGGTGTCTCATTAAACCATATGGGACTGGCCAACACACGGTCTCATTAAACCATATGGGACTGGCCAACACACGGTGTCTCATTAAACCATATGGGACTGGCCAACAAACAGTGTCTCATTAAACCATATGGGACTGGCCAACACACGGTGTCTCATTAAACCATATGGGACTGGCCAACACACGGTGTCTCATTAAACCATATGGGACTGGCCAACACACGGTGTCTCATTAAACCATATGGGACTGGCCAACAAACGGTGTCTCATTAACCAACACACGGTCTCATTAAACCCTATGGGACTGGCCAACAAACGGTCTCATTAAACCCTATGGGACTGGCCAACAAACGGTCTCATTAAACCATATGGGACTGGCCAACAAACGGTGTCTCATTAAACCATGTGGGACTGGCCAACACACGGTGTCTCATTAAACCATATGGGACTGGCCAACAAACGGTCTCATTAAACCATATGGGACTGGCCAACAAACGGTGTCTCATTAAACCATATGGGACTGGCCAACACACGGTGTCTCATTAAACCATATGGGACTGGCCAACACACGGTGTCTCATTAAACCATATGGGACTGGCCAACAAACGGTCTCATTAAACCATATGGGACTGGCCAACAAACAGTGTACGACAACAAATCAATCACCATTATTGAACAGTAGGAGACTTCCCAGCCCTTGCCTTCAATCTTGGTAAGAGGCTGTTTCCCTCAACAGCCTCCCTGCTACATAGCTCACTACACTATCCTATTCCCTGTATGGTACACTACTTTAGACCAGAGAGCCTATCGGGAAGTGTACTATTTATTTAAATGTGATCTTTCTCAGTGGGAGATGACTTTGACCTCACAATATATAACAGTACCTTCACTACATAATTGATTAGAGAGAAAAAGTGATCGTGGATGTGAGATGTATTTGTTGTCTGGATTACAGTGGAAGTTCAAAGAACCACAAAATGAACTGAGATGGAAACTCTCAAAAAGCGTATAAATGACCTAAACCAACCTAAACCAATATAGTGTTGTTCATAGTAAAGCCTTGTTCTCTTAGGTCTGAGTACCAAATGGCACCCTAATCCATATTTAGTGCACTTCTTTCAATCAGGATACACATGGTTCTGGTCAAAAGTAGTGCACTATCTAGGGAATATGTTGGCGTTTAGAACACATTTTGTTTATTGTTCGATGAAAACCAATTTTTCATTTCATTTTGTCTTGACCTTAAGTTGGACCCCAAAAGCCTACGGTATTTCTGTATATTGAGTAATGACCTTGACTGACTCCATCTCTCTCTCCACATTTCTCTCAGTCTCTCTCTCTCTGCCCACTCCCTCTCTCTCTCTCTCTCTCTCTCTCTCTCTCTCTCTCATGAAGAGCTTGTCATGTTTCCTCTCTTCTTCTGTGTGATCCCTCCCCTCCAGGGCCCAGAGAGAGATAGAGAGAGGTGGAGAACCTCTCATAGACGACTAGTCAACATGAAGCATCCTATAGACACCATCCTCCTACACTACACTAGACTAGACTAGTCAACATGAAGCATCCTATAGACACCATCCTCCTACACTACACTAGACTAGACTAGTCAACATGAAGCATCCTATAGACACCACCCTCCTACACTACACTAGACTAGACTAGTCAACATGAAGCATCCTATAGACACCATCCTCCCTACACTACACTAGACTAGACTAGTCAACATGAAGCATCCTATAGACACCATCCTCCTACACTACACTAGACTAGACTAGTCAACATGAAGCATCCTATAGACACCATCCTCCAACACTACACTAGACTAGTCAACATGAAGCATCCTATAGACACCATCCTCCTACACTACACTAGACTAGTCAACATGAAGCATCCTATAGACAACCACCTCCATACTGTTACACTACGAATATTACAGACACACATTCAGAGTCCATTCAGACCTGTTATTAAACATACAGGACAATATTACAGACAAACAGGGTCACAACTGGCCTTGAAAAACATGAATGGAGGTATCCCAGATTGCCCCGTTAAAGACACTAAAGTTTATTAAATAAAAAACACATGGGACCATAGATGAATACAGTCTTTTGTTGACCTTTTAATCCCCTACACTACTATATACATGATGTTATATACTCCACTAGGTTATACATGATGTTATGTACTCCACTAGGTTATACATGATGTTATATACTCCACTAGGTTATACATGATGTTATGTACTCCACTACTATATACATGATGTTATGTACTCCACTAGGTTATACATGATGTTATATACTCCACTAGGTTATACATGATGTTATGTACTCCACTATTATATACATGATGTTATGTACTCCACTAGGTTATACATGCTGTTATATACTCCACTACTATATACATGATGTTATGTACTCCACTAGGTTATACATGATGTTATGTACTCCACTAGGTTATACATGATGTTATGTACTCCACTACTATATACATGATGTTATGTACTCCACTAGGTTATACATGATGTTATGTACTCCACTAGGTTATACATGATGTTATGTACTCCACTAGGTTATACATGATGTTATGTACTCCACTAGGTTATACATGATGTTATGTACTCCACTATTATATACATGATGTTATGTACTCCACTAGGGTATACATGATGTTATGTACTCCACTACTATATACATGATGTTATGTACTCCACTAGGTTATACATGATGTTATGTACTCCACTAGGTTATACATGATGTTATGTACTCCACTAGGTTATACATGATGTTATGTACTCCACTAGGTTATACATGATGTTATGTACTCCACTATTATATACATGATGTTATGTACTCCACTAGGTTATACATGATGTTATGTACTCCACTATTATATACATGATGTTATGTACTCCACTAGGTTATACATGATGTTATGTACTCCACTAGGTTATACATGATGTTATGTACTCCACTATTATATACATGATGTTATGTACTCCACTAGGTTATACATGATGTTATGTACTCCACTAGGTTATACATGATGTACTCCACTGGGTTATACATGATGTTATGTACTCCACTAGGTTATACATGATGTTATGTACTCCACTAGGTTATACATGATGTTATGTACTCCACTACTATATACATGATGTTATGTACTCCACTAGGTTATACATGATGTTATGTACTCCACTACTATATACATGATGTTATGTACTCCACTAGGTTATACATGATGTTATGTACTCCACTAGGTTATACATGATGTTATGTACTCCACTACTATATACATGATGTTATTTACTCCACTAGGTTATACATGATGTTATGTACTCCACTATTATATACATGATGTTATATACTCCACTACTATATACATGATGTTATATACTCCACTACTATATACATGATGTTATATACTCCACTACTATATACATGATGTTATGTACTCCACTAGGTTATACATGATGTTATGTACTCCACTGGGTTATACATGATGAATGTCTCTAATACTGAGCTGAAAGACTTACTGACAAAACATACAGACGGCTCCCCTCCAACACATACACACACACACACACACACACACACACACACACACACACACGCACACGCACACACACACACACACGCACACGCACACGCACACGCACACGCACACGCACACGCACACACAGACACACACACGACCTGTTTCAAGGTCATCTTTTCATCTCTCATCTGAAGTGGCTTTGAGCCGGTCTCGTAAGTGGCACCCATCAGGACCACCCCTATATGGTAATTACCCATCAGGACCATCCCTATATGGTAATTACCCATCAAGACCACCCCTATATGGTAATTACCCATCAGGACCACCCCTATATGGTAATTACGGTGTTCTGTAGCGGTAAGCGGTTATGGTGTTGATACCGGCTATTCACTGGACCAAACTGGGAGGCCTTTTGGCAACAATTTGATGTAAATTATGTTTGGATCAGTGAGGGACTGTAACACACACAGACACTCACGATCTTGCTCTCTCTCTCTCTCACACACACACACACACACACACACACACACACACACACACACACACACACACACACACAGACACAGACACACACACAGACACACACACACACACACACACACACACACACACACACACACACACACACACACACACACACACACACACACACACACTCACGATCTCTCTCTCTCTCACACACACACACACACAGACACTCACGATCTCTCTCTCTCTCTCTCACACACACACACACACACACACACACACACACACACACACACACACACACACACACACACACACACACACACACACACACACACACACACACACACACACACACACACACACACACACACACTCAGATAGTCCCAATGTCCAATTAATGCAATAACAAAACAATCTTATCTAGTTATCACTCTGACAGAAACTACTGTTGGTCTATACAACGTTGGAGAAGAAGCACTTCTGTTGAAACGTGGTCCCTTCTTTCTTTCCATTCATGTTTCTGTCTGTTTATGTTCTCAATTTAAACTGCACAGATATCGTTCAGCGAACGTTGAGTCTTCAGATAGGACTCTTGAGTGTTCAGAGTTTTCCAAGGTCACCTTGACTACATATAGATAGATACAGCAACCTCTGTATACGTACTGAGTCATAGGAAATACATTGGAATTGGAAAGTAGCAATGTTCTGCTGTGCAAACATGAGAGAGAGATAGATAGAGAAAGAAAAGAGAGAGAGATAAAGAGAGACAAAGAGAGAGAGCGAGAGAGACAGAGACACAGAGAGAGAGAGACAGAGAGAGAGCGACAGAGACAGAGAGAGAAAGACGATTTGACTATGGTTACTGATCAAAACCTTAGAAAAACATTGACAAAGTACAGGCTCAGTGAGCACAGCCTTGCCATTGAGAAGGGTAGACACAGGAAAACCTGGCTCCCTGTAGAGGAAAGGCTGTGCAACCACTGCACAACAGCAGAACCTGAGACGGAGCTGCATTTCCTGACAAAATGTCAAAAATATAAAACAATTAGAGAGTGTCATTTCCCCAAATTTGAAACTCTTATTCAAGGTTTCAAAGACCTCTCTGATGAGGATAGGCTACCCGTCCTGTTGGGGGAGGACGCAGAGAGCTGTGGGTTGGCAGCGCACTACATTGCTGCCTGCCATAAGATGAGGGACAGTGTCTGACAGACCAATCAACCTGCACATGTACTCTACTGTATGTTTATTGTTATTGTTGAATGTATGGTTATTTTGACCCTTGGTTATTGTTGTTACTGTTGTCCCGTTGACCATTTTGATTCTCATTTTTATATTGTAAATAAGCTTTGGCAATATGTACATTGTTACGTCATGCCAATAAAGCAAATTGAATTGAATTGAAATTGAAAGACACACACACAGAGAGAGACAGAGAGAGAGACAGAGAGAGACACAGAGCGAAAGAGAGAGAGAGAGAGAGACACAAAGAGCGAAAGAGAGAGAGAGAGACAGAGAGAGACTCAGAGCGAAAGAGAAAGAGAGAGAGACAGAGAGAGACACAGAGCAAAAGAGAGAGAGAGAGAGAAAGAGAGAGAGAGAGACACAGAGCAAAAGAGAGAGAGAGAGAGAGAGACACAGAGCAAAAGAGAGAGAGAGAGACAGAGAGAGACACAGAGCAAAAGAGAGAGAGAGAGAGAGAGAGAGAGAGAGAGAGACAGACTCTCAAAATCTCTACTTTGAATTCAGCAGCCAGTCAGAGCACTTAGAACCTTCGGAACCCTTCGGGACCGTCCAATAGGTCAGTTCAATCAAATAAAATCAAATCAACACTTGTACAGCAATACTGAGTACATTTCACAGCGACACGCACACAGAGAGAAACACTCCCCTGTGGTAAAGAGGTAATTAAGGTTATTCAGCCGCTCAACATCTGGCTTCCAGTCTATCTGGGGTTAGCGTGGACACTGACACGGGCTTCCAGTCTATCTGGGGTTAGCGTGGACACTGACACGGGCTTCCAGTCTATCTGGGGTTAGCGTGGACACTGATACGGGCTTCCAGTCTATCTGGGGTTAGCGTGGACACTGACACGGGCTTCCAGTCTATCTGGGGTTAGCGTGGACACTGATACGGGCTTCCAGTCTATCTGGAGTTAGCGTGGACACTGATACGGGCTTCCAGTCTATCTGGAGTTAGCGTGGACACTGACACGGGCTGCTGGGACTGCAAGGGTTAGGGTGGACGCTGATACGGGCTGCTGGGACTGCAAGGGTTAGGGTGGACACTGATACGGGCTGCTGGGACTGCAAGGGTTAGGGTGGACGCTGATACGGGCTGCTGGGACTGCAAGGGTTAGGGTGGACGCTGATACGGGCTGCTGGGTCTGCAAGGGTTAGGGTGGACGCTGATACGGGCTGCTGGGACTGCAAGGGTTAGGGTGGACACTGATACGGGCTGCTGGGACTGCAAGGAGTAGGGTGGACACTGATACGGGCTTCCAGTCTATCTGGGGTTAGGGTGGACACTGATACGGGCTTCCAGTCTATCTGGGGTTAGGGTGGACACTGATACGGGCTTCCAGTCTATCTGGGGTTAGCGTGGACACTGATACGGGCTTCCAGTCTATCTGGGGTTAGGGTGGACACTGATACGGGCTTCCAGTCTATCTGGGGTTAGGGTGGACACTGATAAGGGCTTCCAGTCTATCTGGGGTTAGCGTGGACACTGATACGGGCTTCCAGTCTATCTGGGGTTAGCGTGGACACTGATACGGGCTTCCAGTCTATCTGGGGTTAGGGTGGACACTGATACGGGCTTCCAGTCTATCTGGGGTTAGCGTGGACACTGATACGGGCTTCCAGTCTATCTGGGGTTAGCGTGGACACTGATACGGGCTGCTGGGTCTGCAAGGGTTAGGGTGGACACTGACACGGGCTGCTGGGACTGCAAGGGTTAGGGTGGACACTGACACAGGCTGCTGGGACTGCAAGGGTTAGGGTGGACACTGACACAGGCTGCTGGGACTGCAAGGGTTAGGGTGGACACTGATACGGGCTGCTGGGACTGCAAGGGTTAGGGTGGACACAGATACGGGCTGCTGGGACTGCAAGGGTTAGGGTGGACACTAATACGGGCTGCTGGGACTGCAAGGGTTAGGGTGGACACTGACGCAGGCTGCTGGGACTGCAAGGGTTAGGGTGGACACTGATACGGGCTGCAAGGGTTAGGGTGGACACTGATACGGGCTGCAAGGGTTAGGGTGGACACTGATACAGGCTGCTGGGACTGCAAGGGTTAGGGTGGACACTGATACGGGCTGATGGGACTGCAAGGGTTAGGGTGGACACTGATATGGGCTGCTGGGACTGCAAGGGTTAGGGTGGACACTGATACGGGCTGCTGGGACTGCAAGGGTTAGGGTGGACGCTGATACGGGCTGCTGGGACTGCAAGGGTTAGGGTGGACACTGATACGGGCTGCTGGGACTGCAAGGGTTAGGGTGGACACTGACACGGGCTGCTGGGACTGCAAGGGTTAGGGTGGACACTGACACGGGCTGCTGGGACTGCAAGGGTTAGGGTGGACACTGATACGGGCTGCTGGGACTGCAAGGGTTAGGGTGGACACTGATACGGGCTGCAAGGGTTAGGGTGGACACTGATACGGGCTGCAAGGATTAGGGTGGACACTGATACGGGCTGCTGGGACTGCAAGGGTTAGGGTGGACACTGATACGGGCTGATGGGACTACAAGGGTTAGGGTGGACACTGATACGGGCTGCTGGGACTGCAAGGGTTAGGGTGGACACTGATATGGGCTGCTGGGACTGCAATGGTTAGGGTGGACGCTGATACGGGCTGCTGGGACTGCAAGGGTTAGGGTGGACACTGATACGGGCTGCTGGGACTGCAAGGGTTAGGGTGGACACTGACACGGGCTGCTGGGACTGCAAGGGTTAGGGTGGACACTGACACGGGCTGCTGGGACTGCAAGGGTTAGGGTGGACACTGATACGGGCTGCTGGGACTGCAAGGGTTAGGGTGGACACTGATACGGGCTGCTGGGACTGCAAGGGTTGGGGTGGACACAGATACGGGCTGCTGGGACTGCAAGGGTTGGGGTGGACACTGACACGGGCTGATGGGACTGCAAGGGTTAGGGTGGACACTGATACGGGCTGCTGGGACTGCAAGGGTTAGGGTGGACACTGACACAGGCTGCTGGGACTGCAAGGGTTA